>NC_134896.1:2832430-2892430 GCF_041734735.1 Babylonia areolata | reverse complement strand
CTGACTTCCTTCCACACCACAGAGACCCTTTCTCCACATCAACATGAACACTGACTTTCTTCCACACCACAGAGACCCTATCTCCACATCAACCTGAACACTGACTTTCTTCCACATCACAGAGACCCTATCTCCACATCAACATGAACACTGACTTCCTTCCACATCACAGAGACCCTATCTCCACATCAACATGAACACTGACTTTCTTCCACACCACAGAGACCCTATCTCCACATCAACATGAACACCGACTTCCACATCACAGAGACCCTTTCTCCACATCAACATGAACACTTCCTTCCACACCACAGAGACCCTATCTCCACATCAACATGAACACTTCCTTCCACACCACAGAGACCCTATCTCCACATCAACATGAACACTGACTTCCTTCCACACCACAGAGACCCTATCTCCACATCAACATGAACACTGACTTTCTTCCACACCACAGAGACCCTATCTCCACATCAACATGAACACTGACTTCCACATCACAGAGACCCTATCTCCACATCAACATGAACACTGACTTCCACATCACAGAGACCCTATCTCCACATCAACATGAACACTTCCACACCACAGAGACCCTATCTCCACATCAACATGAACACTGACTTCCACATCACAGAGACCCTATCTCCACATCAACATGAACACTGACTTTCTTCCACACCACAGAGACCCTATCTCCACATCAACATGAACACTGACTTCCTTCCACACCACAGAGACCCTATCTCCACATCAACATGAACACTGACTTCCACACCACAGAGACCCTATCTCCACATCAACATGAACACCGACTTCCACATCACAGAGACCCTTTCTCCACATCAACATGAACACTTCCTTCCACATCACAGAGACCCTTTCTCCACATCAACATGAACACTTCCTTCCACACCACAGAGACCCTATCTCCACATCAACATGAACACTTCCTTCCACACCACAGAGACCCTATCTCCACATCAACATGAACACTTCCTTCCACACCACAGAGACCCTATCTCCACATCAACCTGAACGCCAACTTCTTTCTTTCCCAGCACACTCACAGCAATGCCAATGCCAGGGTCGTTGATGATGGTGAAATCTTCGTCGTCATAATCGTCATCGTCGATGGAGGTGGTCATGAGGGGAGGTAAGTCAGGGGAAGACATCCCCCCAGTGGCTGCTGGGTACAGCGTCTGCTCCATGCCCTCAGGGGGCACGAAGTACAAGGGTCGTCCCCCCTCCTTCAATGGGGAGTCTGCAACACCACATGGTCACTGCTACAGTACTGTCGAACATGTCAAGAGAGATGGGTTTCAATTGTACATTGACACTGGACACTGATACAGTACATTTCCATTCAGCATTAGAGCGGTTCAGAAAAGACAGAGTGTAACCGCTTGGCACTGACACTGATATAGAACATTTCCATTCAACATTAGAGCGGTTCAGAAAAGACAGAGTGTAACCGCTGGGCACTGACACTGATATAGTACATTTCCGTTCAGCATTAGAGCGGTTCAGAAAAGACAGAGTGTAACCGATGGGCACTGACACTGATATAGTACATTTCCGTTCAGCATTAGAGCGGTTCAGAAAAGACAGAGTGTAACCGATGGGCACTGACACTGATATAGTACATTTCCATTCAACACTGATATAGTACATTTCCGTTCAGCATTAGAGCGGTTCAGAAAAGACAGAGTGTAACCGCTGGGCACTGACACTGATATAGTACATTTCCATTCAGCATTAGAGCGGTTCAGAAAAGACAGAGTGTAACCGCTGGGCACTGACACTGATATAGTACATTTCCGTTCAGCATTAGAGTGGTTCAGAAAAGACAGAGTGTAACCGATGGGCACTGACACTGATACAGTACATTTCCATTCAGCATTAGAGTGGTTCAGAAAAGACAGTGTAACCACTGGGCACTGACACTGATATAGTACATTTCCATTCAGTATTAGAGCGGTTCAGAAAAGACGAGTGTAACCGCTGGGCACTGACACTGATATAGTACATTTCCGTTCAGTATTAGAGCCGTTCAAATAAGACAGAAGTATTACCGTTGGGTGAGGCAGACGGAGTTCTCTGCTCCTGCAGAGCGTCAGCGATGGACTCCTCCACATGGAGGTTCTGGGCCTCTGTCCTCTCGTCCAGCTTCACCTGATGCTGGTACACACACACCACACACACACACACACACACACACACACACACACAAACATACACACACACAAACATACACACACACACACACAGACACACACACACACACACACACACACACACACACACAAACATACACACACACACACACAGACACACACACACACACACACACACAAACATACACACACACACACACAGACACACACACACACACACACACACACACGCACACACACACACACACACACATCCACACACACACTTTTCTGTCAGCTTGTTTGACGAGTTCACAGTTTGTATTGTCAACAATGGTACAACAGACATGAAGTTAGAGAATAATGGAAGTCATCTAATACAGTTTTCATACTGGCTTCATGTAATCCTAACTGAACTGGATGAACCAAACACCAGTCACCATCTGGGTTCATCTGACCCTCAGTGAAGGGATCAACCAATCATCTAACCCTCAGTGAAGGGATCAACCAATCATCTAACCCTCAGTGAAGGAATGAAGCAATCATCTGACCCTCAGTGAAGGGATCAACCATTCATCTAACCCTCAGTGAAGGGATCAACCAATCATCTAACCCTCAGTGAAGGAATGAAGCAATCATCTGACCCTCAGTGAAGGAATGAAGCAATCATCTGACCCTCAGTGAAGGGATCAACCAATCATCTAACCCTGAGTGAAGGAATCAACCAATCATCTAACCCTCAGTGAAGGGATCAACCATTCATCTAACCCTCAGTGAAGGGATCAACCAATCATCTAACCCTCAGTGAAGGAATGAACCAATCATCTAACCCTCAGTGAAGGGATCAACCAATCATCTGACCCTCAGTGAAGGGATCAACCAATCATCTAACCCTCAGTGAAGGGATCAACCAATCATCTAACCCTCAGTGAAGGGATCAACCATTCATCTGACCCTCAGTGAAGTGATCAACCAATCATCTAACCCTCAGTGAAGTGATCAACCATTCATCTGACCCTCAGTGAAGTGATCAACCAATCATCTAACCCTCAGTGAAGGGATCAACCATTCATCTGACCCTCAGTGAAGTGATCAACCAATCATCTAACCCTCAGTGAAGGGATCAACCAATCATCTAACCCTCAGTGAAGGGATCAACCAATCATCTAACCCTCAGTGAAGGAATGAACCAATCATCTAACCCTCAGCGAAGGGATCGACCAATCACCACCCACCATGTCATCCTGCACCACAGGCCGTGGGTCGTCAGGGGTCACCAGGTCACGGTCATTGACAAAGTGGTCCAGCAGCTGGATGAAGGCAGCGCAGGAGTCAGAGCAGAAGCGGAACTCTGTGCGGTTGTTGCCGAACCAAAGCAACGTCCTTGACCCCTGCAACACGACAAGGGTCACACAATACACTATACACACAGCAGCAGTGTCATGCATACACTTGTATCTGCATGTGTCATACACACATCAGGAATGAGTCAACATGCACTGTGTTACACATCAGGCTAAAAACTACACATACTGTACCAATATCAGACAGTGTTGGCAAAATATGCAAGGCTAATAATTACACATAACGCATTGTAACACACAAGTCAGCCAACTAGGTGTATGATTTCCACATGACACATCAGGAGGCTAAGTTTACCTGATATCATCAGTGTATGAAATGCGGCGAAGTACACAGTACAATACATTATAATACAACACAGTACAATACAACACAATATGATACATCAGAACACAATATATTACAATAAAACACAATAAAGTACATTACAGAACAGTACAGTACAATACAAGGTATTACAACACAATACAATAAAACACAGTACAGTGTAATACAACACAACAAAACATAATATAACACAACACATTATAACACAATACCACACAGTTCGGTACAGCACAGCACAACCCAACACTGACCTGTTCATGGGCCTGCCCCAGTCTCAGCCCCACCTCCAGCAGACCCACATGGCCCACACACAGGTAATCTGTACACACATCATCACCTGTACACAGGTAATCTGTACACACATCATCACCTGTACACACGTCATCTGTACACACATCATCACCTGTACACAGGTAATCTGTACACACATCATCACCTGTACACACGTCATCTGTACACACACCATCACCTGTGTACAGGTAATCTGTACACACATCATCACCTGTACACAGGTAATCTGTACACACACCATCACCTGTACACACAGGTAATCTGTACACACACCATCACCTGTACACAGGTCATCTGTACACAGGTCATCTGTACACAGGTCATCTGTACACACACCATCACCTGTACACACAGGTAATCTGTACACACACCATCACCTGTACACACAGGTAATCTGTACACACACCATCACCTGTACACAGGTCATCTGTACACACACCATCACCTGTACACAGGTCACCTGTACACAGGTCATCTGTACACACACCATCACCTGTACACAGGTCATCTGTACACAGGTCATCTGTACACATATCATCACCTGTACACACACCATCACCTGTACACACGTCATCTGTACACACACCATCACCTGTACACAGGTCATCTGTACACACACCATCACCTGTACACACACCATCACCTGTACACACGTCATCTGTACACACACCATCACCTGTACACACACCATCACCTGTACACACGTCATCTGTACACACACCATCACCTGTACACACGTCATCTGTACACACACCATCACCTGTACACAGGTCATCTGTACACACACCATCACCTGTACACAGGTCATCTGTACACACACCATCACCTGTACACACACCATCACCTGTACACACGTCATCTGTACACACACCATCACCTGTACACAGGTCATCTGTACACACACCATCACCTGTACACAAGTCATCAGTACACATATCATCACCTGTACACAGGTCATCTGTACACACACCATCACCTGTACACAGGTCATCTGTACACACACCATCATCTGTACACACACCATCACCTGTACACAGGTCATTTGTACACACACACCATCACCTGTACACAGGTCATCTGTACACACATCATCACCTGTACACAGGTCATCAGTACACACACCATCACCTGTACACAGGTCATCTGTACACACATCATCACCTGTACACAGGTCATCAGTACACACACCATCACCTGTACACAGGTCATCTGTACACACACCATCACCTGTATACACGTCATCTGTACAGACATACCATCACCTGTACACAGGTCATCTGTACAGACACACCATCACCTGTACACACGTCATCTGTACACACACACCATCACCTGTACACAGGTGGGGCGGGGCATGGTGTGTGTGTGCATGCAGTGTGTGTGAGTGGGGTATGTGTGGGGCAGGGGGGCAGGGAGTGTGTGTGAGTGGGGGTTGGAGGGGGGGGGCATGGTGTGTGTGCATGCAGTGTCAGTGTGTGTGTCTGTTCCAGCACAGCACACTGTCACCCTTCCTGTCACCCTTCCTAACCTACAGTAAAAACACCGACACTGCAGTGAAGTGCACACAGCACTGAAAAGAGTTCTGTCACCCCATGAAGTGGATTCACATCACACACAGTCATGGCAGCCAAAATCTATCCTATCTCTCACAACAAACCACAATCAGCTTGCTTCGTTGGCCATCATTAGACACATGATAATCTATCCTATCTCTCACAACAAACCACAATCAGCTTGCTTCATTGGCCATCATTAGACAGATGATAATCTATCCTATCTCTCACAACAAACCACAATCAGCTTGTTTCGGTCGCCATCATTAGCCAGATGAAAAACAGAAACCTATAAGCCAAATTTGATCTGAAAGCTAAGTGTTACCATTGTGCATGTTGACCTCCTCCTTGTCTTTGTCTGACAGCCACAGGTTGACTTCATCAAACAGGAATCTGCACACAGTGGTCAGTGATCATCAGTGGTCAGTCAGTGGTCAGTGGCAGTCAATCCAGTACAAAACACAACACAACAACAGAAAAGCAGGAGTATGAATCCAAATACTGGCACATGTAAAGACTCTCTCAGACTTTGGTCCAATGTGCAGACCAATGCCGAGTTTGATTTTCAGACTATTCTCTAATTCATTACTGACTAAATACTGTTCTAATGTCAAGTGTGTATGCTTTCGTAACCTGACAGTCAAGCATACGATTTTTGACTGTGGTTTGATGAAGCCTTATCTGCACAAAAGTGCGTCTTCACAAGTGACTGAGAATGTTGATGGTTTTGACTTTTTGCATTCATTATCAGTTGTTTCACTTGTTATATTAAAGACTTCTCTTCCACGAAGTACTTCAAGCAATTTCCTGTAACTGTACTTAGATAATTTGTTTCAAATTTCACCCACCCCCCTCCTTTATACGCCCAGTTTCCCCCAACTGACCATTCATCCACATCCCCATCCTCTTCTAAACAATAATAGTTTAAATACTCAAATGTATACATTAATACTTTAACAAAATGCCTTCAATCCCTGATATGTGTGACGGGACATTAAACAAAATTCCTACTCCTAGCACATGTACATTTTGTCACTGAATGTTTCAGATGATTTGTGGAAATGTTGTTGTTTTTTCACAGAATACTAAACAAGTTGTTTTTGGTTTTTTTCATCAAAATGAAAAGTGATACGATGTGTGATATGTGTCTGAGGTTCAGCAGAAACACAAACCTGCAAGCATACTCATTCATGTACACACACACATGCAAGCACTGTACACACCCATGCATATATAAGTACACACACACACACACACACACACTCACACACACAAATACACGCACACTCACATCCTGTGACATGCACACATACATAGACATACATGCATGCATGCACACACACACATCCACCCACCCCACCACACTCACAAACATCTCCACACACACACACACACACACACACACACACACATCCATCCATCCACACACACATTTACCCACAAACACACCCACATCCACCCCCACAAAGCCCACCTACATCACATCCCCCCACCCTCCCCACAGCAGTGCCGACATACTTCATGGTGGTGAACTTGGTCTCCATGTTGAGGTTGACAGCCAGGTTGAACTTCTCCACTGTCAGCATTGACCGCAGGGACATCGGCTCATAGTTCTTTGGTCTGCAACAACACACATCACATCTAACACACCACATATAACACACCACACATCACATCTAACACACCACATATAACACATCACATCTAACACACCACATATAACACATTACACCTAACATCACATCTAACACACCACATATAACACACCACACATCACATCTAACACACCACATATAACACATCACATCTAACACACCACATATAACACATCACATCTAACACACCACATATAACACATCACATCACATCTAACACACCACATATAACACATCACATCACATCTAACACACCACATATAACACATCACATCACACTCATCGGCTCATAGTTCTTTGGTCTGCAACAACACACATCACATCTAACACACCACATATAACATATCACATCACACACATCACACCTAACACACCACATATAACATATCACATCACACACATCACACCTAACACACCACATATAACACATCACATCACACACATCACACCTGACACACCACATATAACACATCACACAACACATCTAACACACCACATATAACACATCACATCACACACATCATGCCTAACATACCACATATAACACATCACATCTAACACACCACATATAACACATCACACACATCACATCTAACACACCAAATATGACACATCACACACATCACACTGTCAGCATTGACTGCAGGGACATCACTTCAAAGTTCTTATGTCTGCAACACCACACATCACATTACTTAACACATCACATACAACACATCACATTAACACGCACATCACACATCACATGTCATTAGCGCCAAGTACTACAAAATACTATAGAACAGGCAATCTCACTGTGTTAGTGCCAAGTACTATAATACACAGACAATCTCAAATCCTGTATCCTCTTGCCTGGCTTCATCTTACACCCAACACCAACCCAAGGTTGCAAGAAGATCCCCTCACCCCCTTTATCCACCCATCAGATGCTTTAACTCCACCTCTGGGTTGCAAGAAGAACCCCTCACCCCCTTTATCCACCCATCAGATGCTTTAACTCCGCCTCTGGGTTGCAAGAAGAACCCCTCACCCCCTTTATCCACTCATCAGATGCTTTAACTCCACCTCTGGGTTGCAAGAAGAACCCCTCACCCCCTTTATCCACTCATCAGATGCTTTAACTCCGCCTCTGGGTTGCAAGAAGAACCCCTCACCCTCTTTATCCACCCTTGAGATGCTTTAACTCCACCTCTGGGTTGCAAGAAGAACCCCTCACCCCCTTTATCCACTCATCAGATGCTTTAACTCCACCTCTGGGTTGCAAGAAGAACCCCTCACCCTCTTTATCCACCCATCAGATGCTTTAACTCCACCTCTGGGTTGCAAGAAGAACCCCTCACCCTCTTTATCCACCCTTGAGATGCTTTAACTCCGCCTCTGGGTTGCAAGAAGAACCCCTCACCCTCTTTATCCACCCTTGAGATGCTTTAACTCCGCCTCTGGGTTGCAAGAAGAACCCCTCACCCTCTTTATCCACCCTTGAGATGCTTTAACTCCGCCTCTGGGTTGCAAGAAGAACCCCTCACCCTCTTTATCCACCCTTGAGATGCTTTAACTCCACCTCTGGGTTGCAAGAAGAACCCCTCACCCTCTTTATCCACCCATCAGATGCTTTAACTCCACCTCTGGGTTGCAAGAAGATCCCCTCACCCTCTTTATCCACCCATCGGATGCTTTAACTCCGCCTCTGGGTTGCAAGAAGATCCCCTCACCCCCTTTATCCACCCATCGGATGCTTTAACTCCACCTCTGGCTAACATTTTTTCCTTTTATTTGCAGGGATTAACCCTTGAGTTTACGTTGATCCCAACATTTATGACAACAATGATCCCAAAGTTTATGACAACAATCTTTTTAGAAATTTGAGATAATTTTGAAACATGTCCTGTTGCAGTAAATTCTACTGGATAACAACGAGCACAATAGCCAAGTGGTTAAAGCATTGGACTTTCAATCTGAGGGTCCCAGGTTCAAATCTTGGTGATGGCGCCTGGTGGGTAAAGGGTGGAGATTTTTCTATCTCCCAGGTCAACATATGTGCAGACCTGCTAGTGCCTGAACCCCCTTCGTGTGTATACGCAAGCAGAAAATCAAATACGCACAATAAAGATCCTGTAATCCATGTCAGTGTTCGGTGGGTAATGGAAACAAGAACATACCCAGCATGCACAACCCCAAAAGCGGAGTATGGCTGCCTACATGGCTGGGTAAAAATAGTCATACACGTAAAACCCCACTCGTGTGCATACAAGTGAACGTGGGAGTTGCAGCCCACAAACGCAGAAGAAGAAGAAGAAATTGCACTTGATAATGATTCACTCACAACAGATTTCTCCCCAAGAAATACATGCTACTCTTTCCGAGGACAGTGCACTGTCACGATCCAGATGATCCGAACCAAAAATAATGAAAAGTCTAAAATACCAGAACTGTGGTATTTGCTGTGGCTTTGTTTTTCATACTTGTGCATACCAAGTAACCAAGTATTGTGACATTTTCATTGATCAACTCGCTCTGAGGAACACAATGTTTGTACATGGTGCACATGATGGGCAATGCCATTCTAAAACGCCAGCAATGTACATGGTGCTGATGGACAATGCCATTCCAAAACGCCAGCAATGTACATGGTGCAGATGGGGAATGCCATTCCAAAACGCCAGCAATGTACATGGTGCAGACGATGGGGAATGCCATTCCCAAACACCAGCAATGTACATGGTGCAGGTGGGCAATGCCATTCCCAAACACCAGCAATGGAAGCAGAAGGCACCTGACCAGCCTACACCTGAACAGCACCAGCTACACCCCTGTCTGCAGGGCCACCCACACTTCACAGCCCGGGTTGTCAAATTCACACTACCCTCACTTGCAAAAGATGACCAACATCTTAAATTAAAACTTAACACACATCACAATCACACCCTTTACTTTCACAGTTCATGCAGAATAGACGACAGTGTTGGTCATGATACTTAACACATATAATATATACAATCATTTTGCAATCACACAGTGTATGGCGAGACAGATCAATCATTTTGCAATGATACGGCAAGATACATCAATCATGTTGCAATCAGACAGTGCATGGCCAGATGGACAATCTTCTTGCAATCAGACAGCAGGTGGCAAGATACATTAATGAAATTCCAACTGATGGCAAGATACATTAATGAAATTCCAACTGATGGCAAGGTACATTAATGAAATTCCAACTGATGGCAAGATACATTAATGAAATTCCAACTGATGGCAAGATACATTAATGAAATTCCAACTGATGGCAAGATACATTAATGAAATTCCAACTGATGGCAAGATACATTAATGAAATTCCAACTGATGGCAAGATACATTAATGAAATTCCAACTGATGGCAAGATACATTAATGGCTTTGCAATCAGACAGTGGATGGCAAGGTACATTAATCATGCTGCAATTTGACAGCGGATGATGAGATATATGGATATCAATTTGCAGACAGCAGATGGTGAGATATATGGATATCAATTTGCAGACAGCAGATGATGAGATATATGAATACCAATTTGCAGACAGCAGATGATTCGATATATGAATACCAATTTGCAGACAGCAGATGGTGAGATATATGAATACCAATTTGCAATCAGACAGCGGATGGCAAGAGACAAGGTGTGAAGGGTGGGGGCGGGGGGTGTATATGACAGAGGAAGGGGGGTAAGGGGAGAGGGGTGAGGGACGAGGGCAGCGTGTATCCATGTGGCAATGTAGCAGGAGAGGGCCAGTGTATATTATACCTGTTTCTCCTGTCTGCTCTACTGTTCTGGCCACAGTGTGGCTCCCTGTAAAGTCATACGCACCATAAAACACTGCCCCACACCATACAACACTGCCCAACACCATACAACACTGCACCACTCTTCATGCAGTGACATTTCACAGGTCTTCAACAACCTTCCCATTGTAAAATCATTTGGGTTTTTTTAGTCTTTTACAACATGATACACAATTCATGCCATGACAAATGTTCTACTGTAAAATCAGATCTGTTAAATAAAAGTTGAGTGCATCACAAACATGTGTATTGCTCAGCAGTGTTGTTTCTATCACAGTTATGTGTATTGCTCAGCAGTGTTGTGTTTCTATCAGGGCTGTGTGTATTGCTCAGCAGTATTGTGTTTCTATCAGGGCTGTGTATACAGCTCAGCAGTGTTGTGTTTCTATCAGGGCTGTGTGTACTGCTCAGCAGTGTTGTGTTTCTATCAGGGCTGTGTGTATTGCTGAGCAGTGTTGTTTCTATCAGGGCTGTGTGTATTGCTCAGCAGTGTTGTGTTTCTATCAGGGCTGTGTGTATTGCTCAGCAGTATTGTGTTTCTATCAGGGCTGTGTGTATTGCTCAGCAGTGTTGTGTTTCTATCAGGGCTGTGTGTATTGCTCAGCAGTGTTGTGTTTCTATCAGGGCTGTATGTATTGCTCAGCAGTGTTGTGTTTCTATCAGGGCTGTATGTATTGCTCAGCAGTGTTGTGTTTCTATCAGGGCTGTGTGTATTGCTCAGCAGTGTTGTGTTTCTATCAGGGCTGTGTGTATTGCTCAGCAGTGTTGTGTTTCTATCAGGGCTGTGTGTATTGCTCAGCAGTGTTGTGTTTCTATCAGGGCTGTGTGTATTGCTCAGCACTGTTGTTTCTATCAAGGCTGTGTGTACTGCTGAGCAGTGTTGTGTTTCTATCAGGGCTGTGTGTATTGCTGAGCAGTGTTGTGTTTCTATCAGGGCTGTGTGTATTGCTCAGCACTGTTGTTTCTATCAAGGCTGTGTGTACTGCTGAGCAGTGTTGTGTTTCTATCAGGGCTGTGTGTATTGCTCAGCAGTGTTGTGTTTCTATCAGGGCTGTGTGTATTGCTCAGCAATGTTGTTTCTATCAGGGCTGTGTGTATTGCTCAGCAGTGTTGTTTCTATCAGGGCTGTGTGTATTGCTCAGCAGTGTTGTTTCTATCAGGGCTGTGTGTATTGCTGAGCAATGTTGATTCTATCAGGGCTGTGTGTATTGCTCAGCAGTGTTGTTTCTATCAGGGCTGTGTGTATTGCTCAGCACTGTTGTTTCTATCAAGGCTGTGTGTATTGCTCAGCAGTGTTGTGTTTCTATCAGGGCTGTGTGTATTGCTCAGCAGCGTTGTGTTTCTATCAGGGCTGTGTGTATTGCTCAGCAGTGTTGTGTTTCTATCAGGGCTGTGTGTATTGCTCAGCAGTGTTGTGTTTCTATCAAGGCTGTGTGTATTGCTGAGCAGTGTTGTGTTTCTATCAGGGCTGTATGTATTGCTCAGCAGTGTTGTTTCTATCAAGGCTGTGTGTATTGCTCAGCAGTGTTGTGTTTCTATCAGGGCTGTGTGTATTGCTCAGCAGTGTTGTGTTTCTATCAGGGCTGTGTGTATTGCTCAGCAGTGTTGTGTTTCTATCAAGGCTGTGTGTATTGCTGAGCAGTGTTGTGTTTCTATCAGGGCTGTGTGTATTGCTGAGCAGTGTTGTTTCTATCAGGGCTGTGTGTATTGCTCAGCAGTGTTGTGTTTCTATTAGGGCTGTGTGTATTGCTGAGCAGTGTTGTGTTTCTATCAAGGCTGTGTGTATTGCTGAGCAGTGTTGTGTTTCTATCAGGGCTGTGTGTATTGCTGAGCAGTGTTGTTTCTATCAGGGCTGTGTGTATTGCTCAGCAGTGTTGTGTTTCTATCAGGGCTGTGTGTATTGCTCAGCAGTGTTGTGTTTCTATCAGGGCTGTGTGTATTGCTCAGCAGTGTTGTGTTTCTATCAGGGCTGTGTGTATTGCTCAGCAGTGTTGTGTTTCTATCAGGGCTGTGTGTATTGCTCAGCAGGGTTGTGTTTCTATCAGGGCTGTGTGTATTGCTCAGCAGGGTTGTGTTTCTATCAGGGCTGTGTGTATTGCTCAGCAGTATTGTGTTTCTATCAGGGCTGTGTGTATTGCTCAGCAGTGTTGTGTTTCTATCAGGGCTGTGTGTACTGCTCAGCAGTGTTGTGTTTCTATCAGGGCTGTGTGTACTGCTCAGCAGCGTTGTGTTTCTATCAGGGCTGTGTGTATTGCTCAGCAGTATTGTGTTTCTATCAGGGCTGTGTGTATTGCTCAGCAGTGTTGTGTTTCTATCAGGGCTGTGTGTATTGCTCAGCAGTGTACCTGTAGTCGACAGCACAGCCGGTGAGGCCGACGTTGAGGTTGGTGAGGACCTGGGGCATGATGTAGCCCTCAATGGGAAAGTCCGTTAGGTCCACCAACTCCATCACCTGCTGCACCCACCCCTCACCGCTCAAGTGTTTCTCGTGATGCAGCGTGGCCCCCCGCACACCTGCCGCCACCAGGAAGTACTGGAACACACATCACAGGTGTCACATCACAGGTGTCACATCACAGGTGTCACCAGGAAATACTGCAACATCACAGGTGTCACCAGGAAATACTGCAACACACATCACAGGTGTCACATCACAGGTGTCACCAGGAAATACTGCAACATCACAGGTGTCACCAGGAAATACTGCAACACACATCACAGGTGTCACCAGGAAATACTGCAACATCACAGGTGTCACCAGGAAATACTGCAACACACATCACAGGTGTCACCAGGAAGATACTGTTCACCATCACTGGAAGACAGAAAACACAATGTCTTCATCACCCCAACCATCATTATTCACCATCACTGGAAGACAGAAAACACAATGTCTTCATCACCCCAATCATCATTATTCACCATCACTGGAAGACAGAAAACACAATGTCTTCATCACCCCAACCATCATCATTCACCATCACTGGAATACAGAAAACATAATGTCTTCATCACCCCAATCATCATTATTCACCATCACTGGAAGACAGAAAACACAATGTCTTCATCACCCCAATCATCATTATTCACCATCACTGGAAGACAGAAAACACAATGTCTTCATCACCCCAGTCATCATTATTCACCATCACTGGAAGACAGAAAACACAATGTCTTCATCACCACAATCATCATTATTCACCATCACTGGAATACAGAAAACACAATGTCTTCATCAGCCCAACCATCATTATTCACCATCACTGGAAGACAGAAAACACAATGTCTTCATCACCCCAACCATCATTATTCACCATCACTGGAAGACAGAAAACACAATGTCTTCATCACCCCAACCATCATTATTCACCATCACTGGAAGACAGAAAACACAATGTCTTCATCACCCCAACCATCATTATTCACCATCACTGGAAGACAGAAAACACAACAGCCTGGCATGTGTAGTGAGAAAAGCTGAAGCACAAATTGTGGGTTCGAACCTTGTTGTTGTTCCAGTTGTCCACCCGGATGCGGATGGCCACAGCCACCATGTCCTCCGACCCCTCCCCCACCCCCACCTCCGTCAGCGGCTCCACGGGCACTGTGGGCTCCGAGCGGATGATGCGGCGGGTCATGTGACTCAGCTCCCCAAGACAGTCAAAGGTCAGTGTGTCCAGCATGTCCATCGTGACCAGCTGTTGGCTGTCCTCCACACACCCTGTCACAGCAATGACCATAACAACACTCATAACACACCCTGTCACAGCAATGACCACAACAACACTGATAACACACCCTGTCACAGCAATGACCACAACAACACTGATAACACACCCTGTCACAGCAATGACCACAACAACAACACTGATAACACACCCTGTCACAGCAATGACCACAACAACAACACTGATAACACACCCTGTCACAGCAATGACCATAACAACACTGATAACACACCCTGTCACAGCAATGACAATAACAACACTGATAACACACCCTGTCACAGCAATGACCATAACAACACTGATAACACACCCTGTCACAGCAATGACCACAACAACACTGATAACACACCCTGTCACAGCAATGACCACAACAACACTGATAACACACCCTGTCACAGCAATGACCATAACAACACTGATAACACACCCTGTCACAGCAATGACCACAACAACACTGATAACACACCCTGTCACAGCAATGAGCACAACAACACTGATAACACACCCTGTCACAGCAATGACCATAACAACACTGATAACACACCCTGTCACAGCAATGACAACAACAACACTGATAACACACCCTGTCACAGCAATGACCATAACAACAACACCGATAACACACCCTGTCACAGCAATGACAATAACAACACTGATAACACACCCTGTCACAGCAATGACCACAACAACAACACTGATAACACACCCTGTCACAGCAATGACCATAACAACACTGATAACACACCCTGTCACAGCAATGACAATAACAACACTGATAACACACCCTGTCACAGCAATGACCACAACAACAACACTGATAACACACCCTGTCACAGCAATGACCATAACAACAACACTGATAACACACACTGTCACAGCAATGACCATAACACTGATAACACACCCTGTCACAGCAATGACCATAACAACACTGATAACACACCCTGTCACAGCAATGACAACAACAACACTGATAACACACCCTGTCACAGCAATGACCATAACAACAACACTGATAACACACCCTGTCACAGCAATGACCATAACAACACTGATAACACACCCTGTCACAGCAATGACCATAACAACAACACTGATAACACACCCTGTCACAGCAATGACCACAACAACAACACTGATAACACACCCTGTCACAGCAATGACCACAACAACAACACTGATAACACACCCTGTCACAGCAATGACAACAACAACACTGATAACACACCCTGTCACAGCAATGACAACAACAACACTGACAACACACCACACTGACAACACACCCTGTCACAGCAATGACCATAACAACACTGATAACACACCCTGTCACAGCAATGACCATAACAACACTGATAACACACCCTGTCACAGCAATGACCATAACACTGATAACACACCCTGTCACAGCAATGACAACAACAACACTGACAACACACCCTGTCACAGCAATGACCATAACAACACTGATAACACACCCTGTCACAGCAATGACCACAACAACACTGATAACACACCCTGTCACAGCAATGACCATAACAACACTGATAACACACCCTGTCACAGCAATGACAACAACAACACTGACAACACACCCTGTCACAGCAATGACCATAACAACACTGATAACACACCCTGTCACAGCAATGACCATAACAACACTGATAACACACCCTGTGACAGCAATGACCATAACAACACTGATAACACACCCTGTCACAGCAATGACCACAACAACAACACTGATAACACACCCTGTCACAGCAATGACCACAACAACAACACTGATAACACACCCTGTCACAGCAATGACCATAACAACACTGATAACACACCCTGTCACAGCAATGACCACAACAACACTGATAACACACCCTGTCACAGCAATGACCATAACCACACTGATAACACACCCTGTCACAGCAATAACCATAACAACACTGATAACACACCCTGTCACAGCAATGACCATAACAACACTGATAACACACCCTGTCACAGCAATGACCATAACAACACTGATAACACACCCTGTCACAGCAATAACCACAACAACAACACTGATAACACACCCTGTCACAGCAATGACCATAACAACAGTGATAACACACCCTGTCACAGCAATGACCATAACAACACTGATAACACACCCTGTCACAGCAATGACCATAACAACACTGATAACACACCCTGTCACAGCAATGACCATAACAACACTGATAACACACCCTGTCACAGCAATGACCATAACACTGATAACACACCCTGTCACAGCAATGACCACAACAACACTGATAACACACCCTGTCACAGCAATGACCACAACAACAACACTGATAACACACCCTGTCACAGCAATGACCACAACAACACTGATAACACACCCTGTCACAGCAATGACCACAACAACAACACTGATAACACACCCTGTCACAGCAATGACCATAACAACAACACTGATAACACACCCTGTCACAGCAATGACCATAACAACACTGATAACACACCCTGTCACAGCAATGACAATAACAACACTGATAACACACCCTGTCACAGCAATGACCATAACAACACTGATAACACACCCTGTCACAGCAATGACCATAATAATAACACTGATAACACACCCTGTCACAGCAATGACCATAACAACACTGATAACACACCCTGTCACAGCAATAACCACAACAACAACACTGATAACACACCCTGTCACAGCAATGACCATAACAACACTGATAACACACCCTGTCACAGCAATGACAATAACAACACTGATAACACACCCTGTCACAGCAATGCCCATAACCACAACAACAATAACCATAACCATAATAATAATAACGAAAAAAACAAAAAATAACAATAACAATGATGCATTTGCATCTTTCAGTCCTCTCCAAACGCTTCACAATAACTTTTCTCTCAGACACAAAGCACGCAAAAAGACATGCTCACCCACACACAAGCATACACACACCAAAAGCCAAACACACGTGCACACACACACACACTCTCACATGCACACAAATACATACTCACACACACACACAAACACTCATGGAAGAATAAATGTGGATCCACAGAATTGCAGTGTGTGTTAGCAGAATGCTTGTTCTGACAGCTCCCTGAAGCAGGGGCTGATAGAGAGCCCTGTTTAGCAGTGTGTGTTCTGACAGCTGTGATAGAGAGCCCAGTTTAGCAGTGTGTGTTCTGACAGCTGTGATAGAGAGCCCAGTTTAGTAGTGTGTGTTCTGACAGCTGTGAGAGAGAGAGCCCAGTTTAGCAGTGTGTGTTCTGACAGCCGTGATAGAGAGCCCTGTTTAGCAGTGTGTGTTCTGACAGCTGTGATAGAGAGCCCAGTTTAGTAGTGTGTGTTCTGACAGCTGTGAGAGAGAGAGCCCAGTTTAGTAGTGTGTGTTCTGACAGCTGTGATAGAGAGCCCAGTTTAGCAGTGTGTGTTCTGACAGCTGTGATAGAGAGCCCAGTTTAGCGGTGTGTGTTCTGACAGCTGTGATAGAGAGCCCAGTTTAGTAGTGTGTGTTCTGACAGCTGTGATAGAGAGAGAGCCCAGTTTAGCAGTGTGTGTTCTGACAGCTGTGATAGAGAGAGCCCAGTTTAGCAGTGTGTGTTCTGACAGCTGTGAGAGAGAGAGCCCAGTTTAGTGTGTGTTCTGACAGCTGTAAGACAGAGCCCAGTTTAGCAGTGTGTGTTCTGACAGCTGTGATAGAGAGAGCCCAGTTTAGCAGCGCGTGTTCTGACAGCTGTGATAGAGAGCCCAGTTTAGCAGTGTGTGTTCTGACAGCTGTGATAGAGAGAGCCCAGTTTAGCAGTGTGTGTTCTGACAGCTGTGATAGAGAGCCCAGTTTAGCAGCGCATGTTCTGACAGCTGTGATAGAGAGCCCAGTTTAGTAGTGTCTGTTCTGACAGCTGTGATAGAGAGAGCCCAGTTTAGTAGTGTGTGTTCTGACAGCTGTGAGAGAGAGAGCCCAGTTTAGCGGTGTGTGTTCTGACAGCTGTGGTAGAGAGCCCAGTTTAGCAGTGTGTGTTCTGACAGCTGTGAAAGAGAGAGCCCAGTTTAGTAGTGTGTGTTCTGACAGCTGTGAGAGAGAGAGCCCAGTTTAGCGGTGTGTGTTCTGACAGCTGTGAGAGAGAGAGCTCTGTTTAGCAGTGTGTGTTCTGACAGCTGTGATAGAGAGAGCCCAGTTTAGCAGCGTGTGTTCTGACAGCTGTGATAGAGAGAGCCCAGTTTAGCAGTGTGTGTTCTGACAGCTGTGAGAGAGAGAGCCCAGTTTAGTAGTGTGTGTTCTGACAACTGTGAGACAGAGCCCAGTTTAGCAGTGTGTGTTCTGACAGCTGTGATAGAGAGAGCCCAGTTTAGCAGCGCGTGTTCTGACAGCTGTGATAGAGAGCCCAGTTTAGCAGTGTGTGTTCTGACAGCTGTGATAGAGAGAGCCCAGTTTAGTAGTGTGTGTTCTGACAGCTGTGATAGAGAGCCCAGTTTAGCAGTGTGTGTTCTGACAGCTGTGATAGAGAGCCCAGTTTAGTAGTGTCTGTTCTGACAGCTGTGATAGAGAGAGCCCAGTTTAGTAGTGTGTGTTCTGACAGCTGTGAGAGAGAGAGCCCAGTTTAGCAGTGTGTGTTCTGACAGCTGTGATAGAGAGCCCAGTTTAGCAGTGTGTGTTCTGACAGCTGTGATAGAGAGCCCTGTTTAGCAGCGTGTGTTCTGACAGCTGTGAGAGAGAGAGCCCAGTTTAGCAGTGTGTGTTCTGACAGCTGTGAGAGCGACTCGAGGCACTGACCAGCGTGCAGCAGCTGTGCACGGTTGGCACCGATGGTGACGTAGCGCAGGTCCCTGTTGCCCTCGTGGCCCACTGACACAAACATGGACGCCTCCCTGGTCAGCAGCGCCAGCTCTCCATGGTAACCCTCACGCAGCTTGCCGTCCTCCTTCACACATTGCCCTCGCCACTGACATCACCATCATCAGCATATTCCTCCTCCTCCTCATCATCAATATCATCATCATCATCATCATCATCGTCATTGTCACCAGCATCATCATCATCACTGTCATCATCATCATCATCATCGTCACTGTCACCAGTATCATCATCATCACTATCATCATCATCATCATCGTCATTGTCACCAGCATCATCATCATCATCACTATCATAATCATCATCATCGTCATTGTCACCAGCATCATCATCATCACTGTCATCATCATCATCATCATCGTCACTGTCACCAGTATCATCATCATCACTATCATCATCATCATCATCGTCATTGTCACCAGCATCATCATCATCACTATCTTTATCATCATCATCATCATCGTCACCAGCATCAGCATCATTATCATATACTGTGGAGACACGCAGGCGCATGCGGGGTTCTCGCTAAAAAATAACTGGGGAATCTCCTCGAAAATCAGACAAAAGTGTCTGCAAACCCTCCCTAATAATGACAGCAGGCATTCTGTAAAGAAACTGATAATATAAAAACAACTGATTTTCATGACTGAATGCAGTCACTACCATCTGGCATTCTGTGATGTTACTGATAACAATGAAATAATTGATTTTCATGAAGAAATACCAACTGTCACTGACAGCAGGCGTTCTATAATTTTATTGTTTTTTTTTTTTTCATTTTAATCTTTTTAAATCATGTTAGCCACCCCCCAACCACCATCCATACTCCTCAAATTACACATCAATATCAATTAGAAATCCCCTCAAATTTTTTTTTTTTTAACTCTATATTTTCAAAGTAACAAAAATGTAAACAAATGATCAAATTAGAAATAATAA
Source organism: Babylonia areolata (assembly GCF_041734735.1). NCBI lineage: Eukaryota > Metazoa > Mollusca > Gastropoda > Neogastropoda > Buccinidae > Babylonia > Babylonia areolata. Next base: position 2,871,715 of record NC_134896.1, on the reverse strand, counting down.
AACTGAGATCTGAAATACACAAATCAGGTTCATGCTTTTTTAACATCTGATTCACAAGCTGCAGGATCTTACTTCTCTCTCTCTCCCTCTCTCTCTCTCTCTCCCTCTCTCTCTCTCACACACACATGCACACACACACACACACACACACACACACACACACACACAAAGTACATGCACTCACATGCATGCCCACTCATACACACACATGCACAAACACACACACAGAGTACATGCAGTAACACACACGCCACACACGCACGCACACACCACACACGCTCGCACACGCGCACACACACACGGAGACACACAGACACAGAGTATAGAGGCTGACCTCTTTGAGGGGCACACTGGCAAACACCTTGCCCTCCCCAATAGAGACGGACAGACACAGGTCGCTGGGCTGACGGAAACCGGAGCTGTGTTGTGTGGGCTGCTGGGTGGCCGAGGAAAAGTCCTCCTCACTGTCAGAGTCTGTCACAACACCTTTCACACAGTTAAGACACATGTTGTTATGTGTGGTCCTGTGTGTGTGTGTGTGTGTGTGTGTGTGTGTACATGTCCATGTCTGCACTCACACCCGAGTCCATATGGGTGAATGCATTTGCAAAGTGCATGCTTGTTTGTGGGTGAGAAAAAGAGAGAGGGGGCGGAGAGAGAGAGAGAGAGAGAGTAGAAACAACCGTGTCTGCAGTGCAGACATGCCTACAATGCAGTGTCTTCATCATGCATGGGCTGTTCAACACAAGTCAGAGGTGACACATGTCAAAGTTCACACACATCAGGGGTCACACATCAGACATCACATATGTCAGAGATCAAACATCACTAAAAAACAGTTCCATGATTCTACATGCCTATGTTAAAGTCCTTCCCTTGTTCCCTCAGAAATATTCAACTCTGTCTTCAAACACACCTCTGTCATCAAACACACACCTGTCAACTCTGTCATCAAACACATACCTGTCAACTCTGTCATCAAACACACACCTGTCAACTCTGTCATCAAAGACACACCTGTCAACTCTGTCATCAAACACAACATCAAACAAACACCTGTCAACTCTGTCATCAAACACACACCTGTCAACTCTGTCTTCAAACACACACCTGTCAACTCTGTCATCAAACACAACATCAAACACACACTTGTCAACTTTGTCATCAAAGACACACCTGTCAACTCTGTCATCAAAGACACACCTGTCAACTCTGTCATCAAACACAACATCAAACAAACACCTGTCAACTCTGTCATCAAACACAACTGTCAACTCTGTCATCAAACACACCTGTCAACTCTGTCATCACACACAACATCAAACACACACCTGTCAACTTTGTCATCAAACACACACCTGTCAACTCTGTCATCAAACACACCTGTCAACTCTGTCATCAAACACAACATCAAACACACACCTGTCAACTCTGTCATCACACACAACATCAAACACACCTGTCAACTCTGTCATCAAACACACCTGTCAACTCTGTCATCAAACACACCTGTCAACTCTGTCATCAAACACAACATCAAACACACACCTGTCAACTCTGTCATCAAACACAACTGTCAACTCACACACCTGTCAACTCTGTCATCAAACACAACTGTCAACTCACACACCTGTCAACTCTGTCATCAAACACAACTGTCAACTCACACACCTGTCAACTCTGTCATCAAACACAACTGTCAACTCACACACCTGTCAACTCTGTCATCAAACACACCTGTCAACTCTGTCATCAAACACAACTGTCAACTCACACACCTGTCAACTCTGTCATCAAACACAACATCAAACACACACCTGTCAACTCTGTCATCAAACACAACTGTCAACTCTGTCATCAAACACACCTGTCTCTCATCAAACACACCTGTTAACTCTGTCATCAAACACAACTGTCAACTCACACACCTGTCAACTCTCACCTGTCAACTCTGTCATCAAACACAACATCAAACACACACCTGTCAACTCTGTCATCAAACACAACTGTCAACTCACACACCTGTCAACTCTGTCATCAAACACAACTGTCAACTCTCACACCTGTCAACTCTGTCATCGAGCACACAGCTGTCAACAGAGGAAAACAAAACAAATGTTGACCTGATACTGCCACAGGATCCTGACCACACCCACATATATCCCCCCCCAAGCCCCCCCCCCCCCCATCCCCCTCACCGCCACACACACATGTAAAAGAGTGAGGTACCATTGGACTCATAGTGGCTTTTCATGGCGTCAGGGTTGAGGTACTGGGGCTGGATGTTCAGACTCTGACCCGAGGCGAAGGCTTCAGGAGGGGAGGGGCTCTGCGGCTGCCACAGCAGCAGGTCGTTGTTGATCCTGTCAGACACAAACCACACCTTGTCCACACACTCCTTTTTGGGAGGGGGAGCGGGGGTCAGCCAATCTGCTGTGGGCAATAGGAATCCGTCTGCAGGCTGTGACACCTCATCTAGTTCTGTCAGATCAGTCCACCTCAAACATGGGACACTACCTGAGGTGCTATGTGATGTGTGACATGCCATGTGATGTGCCATGTGCCTTGTAATGTGACATGTGACATGCTATAGGACATGTCATGCTACATGCCATGTTACATGTCATGTGATGTGCTGTGTGCCATGCTACATGCCATGTGCCATTCTATGCTGTGTGCCATGCTATGCTGTGTGCAATGCCATGTGCCATGCTACATGCAATGCTACATGCCATGCCATGTGCCATAATTTGTGCAATGCAATGCCATGCTGTGTGCCATGTGATGTGCTGTGTGCCATGCCATTCTATGCTATGCACCATTCTATGCTGTGTGCCATGCTATGCTGTGCGATGTCATGCGATGTGCCATGCCATGTGCCATGCTACGTGCCATGTTATGTGCCATGCTACGTGCCAGTTGCCATGCCATGCTAGGTGCTGTGCTGTCTGCCATGCTATGTGCCGTGCCATGTCCATGCTATGTGTCATGCTGTGTGCAATGCTATATGTTGTGCTATGTGTCATGTTATGTGTCATGTTGTATGTCATGCTATGTGTCATGCTAATGCTATGTGTCATGCTATGTGTCATGCTGTATCCCATGCTATGTGCCATACTGTGTGTAATGCTATGTGCCATGCTGTGTGCCGTGCTGTGTGCCATGCTACGTGTCATGATGTGTGCCATGCTGTGTGCCATGCTATGTGACATGCTGTGTACCACGCTATGCGCCATGATACCAGCCATGCTGTGTGCCATGCTATGTGTCATGCTATGTGCCATGTTATGTGCCGTGCCGTGTGCCATGCTGTGTGCCATGCTATGTGTCATGCTATGTGCCATGCTATGTGCCATGCAATGTGCTGTGCTGTGTGCCATTCTATGTGCTATGCTGCATGCCATGCTATGTGCTATACCATGTCATGCTGTGTGCCATGCTATGTGGCGTGCTGTGTGCCATGCTACCAGCCATGCTCCATGCCATGCTGTGTGCGATGTAGTGACCTGTTGTAGAGCAGCTCCAGGAAGGCCTTGTCGTGCAGCGTCAGCAGGACCTTTGGTGCCGTGATGTCCACCAGCAGGGCCGTGTTGGCTGTGGCCACGTCCATGAACCTCCCCACCTCCTCCTTGTTGCCAGGGGCAACCCTCTGCAACAGGAAATGGTCCACCGACCACACCAACCTTCACCTTCCCCAACAAGAGTAGAGTGAACAGGTAACCACACCCCTACCAGTCTGCACCAGTGGGTCACAGCATAGTTTGTGTCAAAAATACATTCTTTCTGTTCCCACACAATTTGTGTCATTAATAATACATTCATTCTGTTCCCAGACAAAGTGTGTCATTAATAATACAAAGTGTGTCATTAATAATACATTCATTCTGTTCCCACACAATTTGTGTCATTAATAATATATTCGAAATATTTGAGTCATTAATGATATATTTTAAATACATTCTTTCTGTTCCCAGACAATCTGTGGCATAAAAAAATACATTCTTTCTGTTCCCACACAATTTGTGTCATTAATAATACATTCTTTCTGTTCCCGCACAATTTGTGTCATTAATAATACATTCTTTATGTTCCCACACAATTTGTGTCATTAATAATACATTCTTTCTGTTCCCACACAATTTGTGTCATTAATAATACATTCTTTCTGTTTCCACACAATTTGTGTCATTATTAATATATTCTTTCTGTTTCCACACAATTTGTGTAATCAATAATACACTGAGATGTAACGGAGGCATGTAATGGGTGAAACATGACAGCACCTCAAAGTTCAGGATCCAAGCTGACCTCTAAACCAACAACCACAGCCTCCCAACACCAACAACAACATACTTCTACTAATGATAAAATAGTAATAATACTGCAGACCCTGACAAAGGGTTTGCAGTGAAGCAGAGAGGACGGGTGGTATCACCCACCTCAAACATCCTGTCGAAGCCGTCAGTATCGTCACCATCGAAGGCCTCCGTGCCGTGCAGGATCTCCCTGTCCAGGGAGAAGGGGGTGGAGCCAGGCTGCTGGAACATGGAGCTGCTGTCGTCCACACTGCCCAGCCCCCCACTGGACCCTTCCATGTCGCTGTCGTCCTCAGTGTCCATCAGTGACGTCCCCACGGGGGGGAACCACTTGATCACCACCCTGTTCACACACCCCACGTTACACCTGGTCACACCACCCTGTCCACACACCCCACGTTACACCTGGTCACACCACCCTGTCATGTGACATTACACCTGGGTCACACAACCCTGTCATGTGACCTTACACCTGGGTCACACCACCCTGTCATGTGACGTTACACCTGGGTCACACCACCCCATCATGTGACGTTACACCTGGGTCACACCACCCCGTGGATACAGCCGACATTACACCTGGGTCACACCTGCTCTGAAAGGTGGCGTAATGACGAGCTAACACTGACAGTTTACTGCAGACTGCCCACACTGGGACCACCAAAGGATGAGCCTGGATACAGCTACAGCTCTGTGAAGGCCATGTGTTGCACCATGTCCTCTATCATCCTTTCACTAACGTTATTATTTCTTCTGGTGCAGACAGAGTCTTCATTCCAGTTCAAAATCAAAAAGTGCCACAGCAGTTTAACAGTTAATGGGTGCGAAGAACTGATTTCTTTTTTTTTCTTCTTTTTTTTTAGCCAAATTTGGTGTCAGTAGTGCATGTATTTCCAGAGAAAATGACGATGTTAAAGTTTACCACAGGCACACACACACACACACACACACACAGACAACCAAAACCCAGTTATTACATAGACTCACATTGTTTACACATGCGAGCCAAAAAAGCCAGACAATATTTCATCCATATTTTGCCCATCACACGAACTTTGAAAAAAAAGAAAAAATGTTTTTGAATTAAGTGCATTTACATATTGCACACGTGTGTTTGCTGTCACAACCGACAGCACCTCTGTTAGTTCAGGTGCAACTTGCGGCAAGCCACTCCCAGGGGTCCCATTTGAGAGATGCTGTTTGGACAAACGCTGGTCAGCGTCTTGCCCATTGTTGTCCATTTCTTTGATGTTTGAACGAAAAACACATGACAATAAGCTGCAACGTCCCTTCCATTTCTTTCAAACACCAGGAAATATAATGATATATAATTGTATTTGTGTTTGCATTTACTTTTTATCACATCAGATTTCTCTGTGTGAAATTTGGGCTGCTCTCCCCAGGGAGAGCGCGTCGCTACACTACAGCGCCACCCATTTTTTTGTATTTTTTCCAGCGTGCAGTTTTATTAGTTTTTCCTACTGAAGTGGATTGGGGTGTGATGCATTCAGTGTTGAAAGAGGGGAGGGAAGAAAGGGCGTGGGGTCATTTCGTGACACCATGGTTCAGCCAGATACCTATTCTCTTCCTTCGTCATGATGAATAAACACTCTTTCATTCTTTTTTTCTTTCTTTTTTTTTTTAGGGTCCTCCATTCTATTTCTGTCCCTTTGGCTCACTTGTGTAAACAAAGCCTTTCCAGTCATCTTGTTTAAAACAATATTGCACCTCTGGGATGGGCACAAATAATTTTTTTTTTTTAAAGCCAAATTATATGCAAACTGAATTTACTGGGGGTTTTTTTTGTTTTGTTTTTTTAATTCCCTAAACTTGGCACTTTGATCTGATATTCTGACACAACAAGAACAGCAGTCATTTTTATCATTTTTTGTTCAAACAGGAACTTCTTATGCTAAGCATGGAAGTTATATTTATTTTGCATGTCTTTGGTGCAGATAGTAAAAACGGGAAATTAATCTGTAATTAATGCTAGGGGGCTTAATTTGCTTTAAACTGATCTTTCTCATCTTAAACATTACATTTTGATATTATACTCGATACATAAAAAGCTTGTGTGTTTTGCTCTCAGTGTACAGGGCTTTCACAATGTTCATTCGCCTATGTGGTCTTTTTCAGAAAATACTAAAATCAATACGATGAGTAGACTTTATAGATCTACTGGCTGAGCCCTGAAGGTCATGGGCAAAAATCAACTGCGTACATATATTTATACATATTCAAAGCGCATGCTCATATTCTTTGCGAACACGAACAACTCCATTTTGCTTCAAGTTGTTGACCTGCCCGTTCAATCCTATATTCAATCGACAATACACGATAACATGTGATGGAAAGTTCGAGAAGGAGACCATAAAATATTTATTCAGAAAAAGATTTGTGAACGCCTCATCATTTACTGGATTAAGCCCGAAACTGCCATAAAAATATCCACAGAACCAGTCGGAATTCACAGTTAAAAATAATAAACCATGAGAGTTAATACCCTTGAATTGATGAAACATAAAAATTTCCTGTCTTGACTTTTCTCAAAATGAAGTCCTTTTCACTTCATACGACGTTTATTCATGTTATTAGTTTAACAAAATACTCAATTTTCATATCAACTTTAAAACTATAAAACTAGAATGGACATAAAAGAGAAATTGAATCAACCGTGTCAACCATGTGTTATTAAACTTGTACATCTATCTAGATCCAGAGAAAATGGCTAAATGTTGCAGTGTGATTGCGGCGATAGCCACGCTCCTTTACCGCGGACTTAAAACAAATTTTTAATTGCCCTTAAAGATTTTTTTAATGCCCAAGATACACCAGAATAATATGATTTAAACAGCAATCTCACTGCAAATACCATAACCGATTTATCGCCCTTTAAAAAAGCATGTTTAAATGTTATATTTTTGAACGTCAGTTAAGGAGCCACGATAGTGTAATGGGTAAGACAGTTTCTTCTCATCCGAACACGCGGGGTTCAATCTGCCGTTAGGACTTTTTTTTTTTCTTTTAACCCGAAGCTTTATAATAACAAATACAGACCACATTTTAACGATTATATATATATTTTTTTTAAGTGTATCACAAGTGAGTCTTGAAGGCCTTGCCTCTCTCGTTTCCTTTTCTTCTTTTTCTGTTTTTTACATCTTCAACTGCATGAAAAATACAACATAAAAAAGCAAAAACAAAGCTACCTCTTACCTGACAGTGCACTACCTGTTACCTGACAGTGACGCTGCACTACCTGTTACCTGACAGTGACACTGCACTACCTGTTACCTGACAGTGACACTGCACTACCTGTTACCTGACAGTGACGCTGCACTACCTGTTACCTGACAGTGACGCTGCACTACCTGTTACCTGACAGTGACGCTGCACTACCTGTTACCTAACAGTGACGCTGCACTACCTGTTACCTGAGTGACACTGCACTACCTGTTACCTGAGTGACGCTGCACTACCTGTTACCTGACAGTGACGCTGCACTACCTGTTACCTGACAGTGACGCTGCACTACCTGTTACCTGACAGTGACACTGCACTACCTGTTACCTAACAGTGACGCTGCACTACCTGTTACCTGACAGTGACGCTGCACTAGCTGTTACCTGACAGTGACGCTGCACTACCTGTTACCTGACAGTGACACTGCACTACCTGTTACCTGACAGTGACACTGCACTAGCTGTTACCTGACAGTGACACTGCACTACCTGTTACCTGACAGTGACGCTGCACTACCTGTTACCTGACAGTGACACTGCACTACCTGTTACCTGACAGTGACGCTGCACTACCTGTTACCTGACAGTGACGCTGCACTACCTGTTACCTGACAGTGACACTGCACTACCTGTTACCTGACAGTGACGCTGCACTACCTGTTACCTAACAGTGACGCTGCACTAGCTGTTACCTGACAGTGACACTGCACTACCTGTTACCTAACAGTGATGCTGCACTACCTGTTACCTAACAGTGATGCTGCACTAGCTGTTACCTGACAGTGACGCTGCACTACCTGTTACCTGACAGTGACACTGCACTACCTGTTACCTAACAGTGATGCTGCACTAGCTGTTACCTGACAGTGATGCTGCACTACCTGTTACCTGACAGTGACGCTGCACTACCTGTTACCTGACAGTGACGCTGCACTACCTGTTACCTAACAGTGACGCTGCACTACCTGTTACCTGACAGTGACACTGCACTACCTGTTACCTGACAGTGACGCTGCACTACCTGTTACCTGACAGTGACACTGCACTACCTGTTACCTGACAGTGACACTGCACTACCTGTTACCTGGCAGTGACACTGCACTACCTGTTACCTGACAGTGACACTGCACTACCTGTTACCTGACAGTGACACTGCACTACCTGTTACCTGACGGTGATGCTGCACTACCTGTTACCTGACGGTGATGCTGCACCACCTGTTACCTGACAGTGACGCTGCACTAGCTGTTACCTGACAGTGACGCTGCACTACCTGTTACCTGACAGTGACACTGCACTACCTGTTACCTGACGGTGATGCTGCACTACCTGTTACCTGAGTGACGCTGCACTAGCTGTTACCTGACAGTGACACTGCACTATCTGTTACCTGACGGTGATGCTGCACTAGCTGTTACCTGACAGTGACGCTGCACTACCTGTTACCTGACGGTGATGCTGCACTACCTGTTACCTGACAGTGATGCTGCACTACCTCTGTTACCTGAGTGATGCTGCACTACCTGTTACCTGACAGTGACGCTGCACTACCTGTTACCTGGCAGAGACGCTGCACTACCTGTTACCTGACAGTGACGCTGCACTACCTGTTACCTGACAGTGACGCTGCACTACCTGTTACCTGACAGTGACGCTGCACTACCTGTTACCTGGCAGTGACGCTGCACTACCTGTTACCTGACAGTGACGCTGCACTACCTGTTACCTGACAGTGACGCTGCACTACCTGTTACCTGACAGTGACACTGCACAAGCTGTTACCTGACAGTGACACTGCACTACCTGTTACCTGACAGTGACACTGCACTGACACTGCACTACCTGTTACCTGACAGTGACATTGCACTACCTGTTACCTGACAGTGACACTGCACTAACTGTTACCTGACAGTGACGCTGCACTAGCTGTTACCTGACAGTGACGCTGCACTACCTTTTACCTGACAGTGACGCTGCACAAGCTGTTACCTGACAGTGATACTGCACTACCTGTTACCTGACAGTGACACTGCACTGACACTGCACTACCTGTTACCTGACAGTGACATTGCACTACCTGTTACCTGACAGTGACACTGCACTACCTGTTACCTGACAGTGACGCTGCACTACCTGTTACCCGACAGTGACACTGCACTAGCTGTTACCTGACAGTGACGCTGCACTACCTTTTACCTGACAGTGACGCTGCACAAGCTGTTACCTGACAGTGACACTGCACTACCTGTTACCTGACAGTGACACTGCACTACCTGTTACCTGACAGTGACGCTGCACTACCTGTTACCTGACAGTGATGCTGCACTACCTGTTGCCTGACAGTGACGCTGCACTACCTGTTACCTGACAGTGACGCTGCACTACCTGTTACCTGACAGTGACGCTGCACTACCTGTTACCTGACAGTGACGCTGCACTACCTGTTACCTGGCAGTGACGCTGCACTACCTGTTACCTGACAGTGACGCTGCACTATCTGTTACCTGACAGTGACGCTGCACTCGCTGTTACCTGACGGTGACACTGCACTCGCTGTTACCTGACAGTGACGCTGCACTCGCTGTTACCTGACGGTGACACTGCACTACCTGTTACCTGACAGTGGCGCTGCACTACCTGTTACCTGACAGTGACGCTGCACTAGCTGTTACCTGACAGTGACGCTGCACTACCTGTTACCTGGCAGTGACACTGCACTAGCTGTTACCTGACAGTGACGCTGCACTAGCAGCCTCTCACCTGGGGCGATTGAAGTTGTCACCCACATCCCCAGTGCCCTGCAGGATGCTGCCGAACAGTCGGGGCGTCTTGTTGAAGTCTTCCTGGAAGTACACTGCACACACACACACACACACACACACACACACACACACATTAACATCACCTTTTCAAAAGCTTACATACATCTGTCTTTGCAAACATGACAGCTTACACCTTTGAATGTGTACACCACAACTTCTCTGCAAACATGACAGCTTACACCTTTGAATGTGTACACCACAACTTCTCTGCAAACATGACAGCTTACACCTTTGAATGTGTACACCACAACTTCTCTGCAAACATGACAGCTTACACCTTTGAATGTGTACAACACAACTTCTCTGCAAACATGACAGCTTACACCTTTGAATCTGTACACCACAACTTCTCTGCAAACATGACAGCTAACATGACACCTACACAAACCCCCCTCACCTTCCATCTTGCTACAGACTGGTGCAGACCTAACAACTGACATGACATGACACGACACGACATGACATGACCCCCCTCACCTGCCATCATGCTACAGACAGGTGCAGACCTGACAAACAACTGACATGACATGACACGACATGACAAGACCCCCCTCACCTCCCATCTTGCTACAGATGACCTGCAGACAGGTGGGGGAGGAGGTAGGGGTGTGGGGGGTGGAGAAGGACAGCAGGGCCAGGTGGTCCACATCCAGCAGCAGACTCTCCTTGTGCAGCGTGCGGCCCCACCACTCCCGCGGGGCGTGCTGGTTGGGCGGCCGCAGGTCAGGGATGGGGAACCTGCCACACATCACTGTCATCAGCCTGGGCCATGGAAACCAGAACAAACCCAGCATGCACAACCCCGAAAAATGGAGTATGGCTGCCTACATGTCAGGGTGAATAATAATCCAAAATGGTCCTACACGTACAATGTTACATGTCATGTGTGCGTGACTGTGACCCGACTGAATGGCACAGGAAACAAATGATGAGCACCCAATGGCAGCAGTCAGTCACCTCTACCCGGGAAGGCAGCCCGTTATGTAAACGACTCTTGACCAAGGATATGTGCAAAAAGTATCCATATCATCATCATCATCATCATCGTCATCGTCATCATCACACAAGTTTTTACATGGTACTTAATCTGGTCCTGGGACACAAACGATAATAGCGATCATAATAGTGATTTTATATTGCACTTAATCTTGTAATAATAATGATAATAATAATGGTATTTATTTAGCGCTGAATCTTGTGCAGAGAAAAATCAAAGCGCTTTCACACCAGTCATTCACATGCTTGCATAACTCTAAAACTGGAGAAACTGAAGACAAGGAAGAGGCAGCGAAGTGAGGCTGTTTTGGGAAGAGGTGGGTGAGTGCGGAGACTTGACGAAGCGAAAGAGGAAGTTTATTCCAACTGCAAGGTCCAGAGACAGAGAAAGAACGGCAGCCAACAGAGGAATAGTTATTAGGGCCTCACTGCTGTCTCTTTTGCAAGTACGTCTGTGTGAATGAATAAAGTCTTGTATTGTTTGTAAAAATTTCTTGGAGTTGGCTGCAATTTATTTATGGAGCGTGCAAGGATCTGGAGACACATTTTTTTCTTTTATTAGACTGTGTGGGGCTGGTTGTGGCGAAGTGGGTCCTCAACTTTTACCGGTCACATGACAATCATACTACTACTACTACAACATAATAATAACAATAACAATAATAATAACAACAACAACAAATAATAAAGTATTTACATGGCACTGAATGTGTTGTGAAGGTGGGTGGGTGGGCAGGAAGGGTTGGGGGGTGGATGGATGGATGGATGGATAGACTGAAGAAAGTCCAGGTATTTCCCTTGGCCCAACTTTATGTGATCCAACAAGATTCTACCAAAAACACATCTTCACTAAATCTAGAAACAACCTGAAAATATACATATTTTTGATTAAAAAAAGAAAAAAATCCTTGCAGTGAAGGGTTTAAAATGTCGAAACAGGAGTATTGAAAGGCAAACTAAATGACTACAGGTGTAGGTGACAACAGCAGTGAAGGTGTGCAGTCAGGGGAGGGGGTGGGGGTGGGGTACCTGAGACGGAGAGTGGCGCGGCGGCAGGAAAGGTCAAAGTCCATGGTGTTGGAGCTCTGCATCACGTCCTCCATGGCCGCGTCAAAACCACACTGCTGGTCCTGACAACACAACACACCGAGTCATGACAACGTAACATATCATGACAACACAACACAGTGTCATGACAATGCAACACACCGCGCCATGACATGTCATGACAACACAACACAATGCATCATGACAGGACAACACACCGTGTCATGACAACACAACACGCAGTGTCATGACAATGCAACACACAGTGTCATGACAACGCAACACACCGCAACACACAGTGTCAAGACAACGCAACACACGGTGTCACGACAACGCAACACACGGTGTCATGACAACGCAACACACAGTGTCATGACAACGCAACACACGGTGTCATGACAACGCAACACACAGTGTCATGACAACACAACATATCATGACAACACAACACACCGCTTCATGACAACACAACACACAGTGTCATGACATCGCAATACACCACGCCATCACAACACAACATATCATGACAACACAACACACAGTGTCATGACAACGCAACACACCGCGCCATTACATGTCATGACAACGCAACACACTGCATCATGACAACACAACATGTCATTACAACACAACACAGTGTCGTGACAACACAACACACTGAACCATGAAATGTCATGACTACACAACACACTGCATCATGACAACACAACATGTCATGCAAACACAACACACTGTGTCAAACCCACACTGCTGATCCTGACAACACAACGCATCATGACAACACAACATACCATGTCATGACAACACACCACACTACCCCATGACAAAACACCGCATCATGACAATACAACATACCGCGTCAAAGCCACACTCCTGGTCCTGACAACACAACACATAACAACACAGCACCACATCAAAAGGCCACTTCAATGTGAAGACAACAACAACAAAGTACAACAAGCCACTTCAACATGATGACAACAACAAAGTACAACAAGCCACTTCAACATGATGACAACAACAAAGTACAACAAGCCACTTCAACATGATGACAACAACAAAGTACAACAAGCCACTTCAACATGATGACAACAACAAAGTACAACAAGCCACTTCAACATGACAACAACAACAAAGTACAACAAGCCACTTCAACATGATGACAACAAAGTCAACAAGCCACTTCAACATGATGACAACAAAGTCAACAAGCCACTTCAACATGATGACAACAAAGTCAACAAGCCACTTCAACATGATGACAACAACAAAGTCCAAGCCACTTCAACATGATGACAACAACAAAGTCCAACAAACCACTTCAACATGATGACAACAACAAAGTCCAACAAGCCACTTCAACATGATGACAACAACAAAGTCCAACAAGCCACTTCAACATGATGACAACAAAGTACAACAAGCCACTTCAACATGACAACAACAAAGTACAACAAGCCACTTCAACATGATGACAACAAGGTCCAACAAGCCACTTCAACATGATGACAACAACAACAAAGTCCAACAAGCCACTTCAACATGATGACAACAACAACAAAGTACAACAAGCCACTTCAACATGATGACAACAACAACAAAGTACAACAAGCCACTTCAACATAACAACAACAACAAAGTACAACAAGCCACTTCAACATGACAACAACAAAGTACAAGAAGCCACTTCAACATGACAACAACAAAGTACAAGAAGCCACTTCAACATGACAACAACAAAGTACAAGAAGCCACTTCAACATGACAACAACAAAGTACAACAAGCCACTTCAACATGATGACAACAACAAGGTCCAACAAGCCACTTCAACATGATGACAACAACAAAGTACAACAAGCCACTTCAACATGATGACAACAACAACAAAGTCCAACAAGCCACTTCAACATGATGACAACAACAACAAAGTACAACAAGCCACTTCAACATGATGACAACAACAAAGTCCAACAAGCCACTTCAACATAACAACAACAACAAAGTACAACAAGCCACTTCAACATGATGACAACAACAAAGTACAACAAGCCACTTCAACATGACAACAACAAAGTACAAGAAGCCACTTCAACATGACAACAACAAAGTACAAGAAGCCACTTCAACATGACAACAACAACAAAGTCCAACAAGCCACTTCAACATGACAACAACAAAGTACAAGAAGCCACTTCAACATGACAACAACAAAGTACAAGAAGCCACTTCAACATGACAACAACAAAGTACAACAAGCCACTTCAACATGACAACAACAAAGTACAACAAGTCACTTCAACATGACAACAACAAAGTACAACAAGCCACTTCAACATGACAACAACAAAGTACAAGAAGCCACTTCAACATGACAACAACAAAGTACAAGAAGCCACTTCAACATGATGACAACAACAACAAAGTACAAGAAGCCACTTCAACATGACGACAACAACAACAAAGTACAACAAGCCACTTCAACATGATGACAACAAAGTACAACAAGCCACTTCAACATGACAACAACAACAAAGTACAACAAGCCACTTCAACATGACAACAACAAAGTACAACAAGCCACTTCAACATGATGACAACAACAAAGTACAACAAGCCACTTCAACATGATGACAACAACAAAGTACAACAAGCCACTTCAACATGATGACAACAAAGTCCAACAAGCCACTTCAACATGATGACAACAACAACAAAGTACAACAAGCCACTTCAACATGACGACAACAAAGTCCAACAAGCCACTTCAACATGATGACAACAACAACAAAGTACAACAAGCCACTTCAACATGATGACAACAAAGTACAACAAGCCACTTCAACATGACAACAACAACAAAGTCCAACAAGCCACTTCAACATGATGACAACAACAAAGTACAACAAGCCACTTCAACATGATGACAACAAAGTCCAACAAGCCACTTCAACATGATGACAACAACAACAAAGTCCAACAAGCCACTTCAACATGATGACAACAACAACAAAGTACAACAAGCCACTTCAACATGATGACAACAACAAAGTACAACAAGCCACTTCAACATGATGACAACAACAACAAAGTCCAACAAGCCACTTCAACATGATGACAACAACAACAAAGTACAACAAGTCACTTCAACATGACAACAACAAAGTCCAACAAGTCACTTCAACATGACAACAACAAAGTACAACAAGTCACTTCAACATGACAACAACAAAGTACAACAAGCCACTTCAACATGACAACAACAAAGTACAACAAGCCACTTCAACATGATGACAACAAAGTCCAACAAGCCACTTCAACATGACAACAACAAAGTCCAACAAGCCACTTCAACATGATGACAACAAAGTCCAACAAGCCACTTCAACATGACAACAACAAAGTACAACAAGCCACTTCAACATGATGACAACAAAGTACAACAAGCCACTTCAACATGATGACAACAACAACAAAGTACAACAAGCCACTTCAACATGATGACAACAACAACAAAGTCCAACAAGCCACTTCAACATAATGACAACAACAACAAAGTAGAACAACCCACTTCAACATGATGACAACAACAAACAATTCCCAACCAGCCACACCGAGGGGAGACAACAACCAGCCACACCAAAGGGAGACAACAACCACAGCCACACCGAGGGGAGACAACAACCACAGCCACACCGAGGGGAGACAACAACCAGCCACACCGAGGGGAGACAACAACCACAGCCACACCGAGGGGAGACAACAACCAGCCACACCGAGGGGAGACAACAACCAGCCACACCAAAGGGAGACAACAACCAGCTTTGAGATGCTCACCATGACGAGGGGCTGGACAAAGGAGGGGGATGGTTTGGGGCGGGTGAGGGTGGTGAGGAGGGTGGCCAGGCGATCCTGCATGGTGATGTCCACCTCCGTCATCACCTGCCCCACACCCACCTTCACCTTCGTCTCCTTGTAGTTGTTGCCATAGGGACCCGTCTGAAACATCATCATCCTGCGTCAGTGTGTGTGTGTGTGTGTGTATGTGTGTGTGAATGATGAACCCAAAACACACCCCTCTACCAACATTACCTTGATGCACCCAAAACACAGCCCTCTACTAACGTTACCTTGACCCTCTACCACCATCACCTTGCCCCTATACCAGCATCACCTTGACATCTACCACCATCACCTTGACGCTCTACCACTGTTACCTTGACCCTCTACCAACATCACCTTGACCCTCTACCACTGCTCCCTTGGCCCTCTACTACCATGGCCTTGACCCTCTACCAACATGACTTTGACCCTCTACTAAAGTCACCTCGACCCTCTACCACCATCACCTCAACCCTCTACCAAAGTCACCTTGACCCTTTACCACTGTCATCTTGACCCTCTATCAAAGTCACCTTGACCCTCTACCAAGGTTACCTTGCAGTTGATGATGGCCTCCAGGTTGATGGCGGGCGACAGGCTGTCCAGGGAGAAAGGGAGACCACTCTCTGACTCTGGTGGCATGGCATTGCTGAAGGTCAGGATCTGGAATCACACAGACACACAAGAGTAACCATCTGGAATCACACAGACACACACACACAGTAACCATCTGGAATCACACACACACAGTAACCATCTGAAATCACACACACAGTAACCATCTGGAATCACACACACACACACAGTAACCATCTGGAATCACACAGACACACAGAGTAACCATCTGGAATCACACAGACACACACAGTAACCATCTGGAATCACACAGACACACAGAGTAACCATCTGGAATCACACAGACACACAGAGTAACCATCTGGAATCACACAGACACACAGTAACCATCTGGAATCACACAGACACACACAGTAACCATCTGGAATCACACACACACAGTAACCATCTGGAATCACACACACACACACACACACACACACACACACACACACACACACACAGAGTAACCATCTGGAATCAAACAGAGACACACACAGTAACCATTTGAAATCACACACACACAGTAACCATCTGGAATCACTGACACACACACAGTAACCATCTGGAATCACAGACACACACAAACAGTAAGTGAGCAACCATCTGGAATCACACACACGCATCGACACACAGTAACCATTGTGTGAATCACACGCACACCAACACATTTTGTGAGGGGCCAAAACCTGAAGCCAACTGACTGCATGTAGGAAAAAATCCAAAGATACATGTGTCAATAATGCAAATGAAACAACACTGAAAGCACACACACACATACACACACACACACACACACACACACACCTCAGATACAATTCAGACATACATGCCAAACTTGTTTCACAGGAAAGAGAGTGATACAGAACCCAGCTCCTCATACTGTATTCCATTGAAAGCAATGCCAGGTCCCAGCCAAACCAACCAGTGAACCACAGTCAGATAACAACTGTGGTCAATACTGCCTGCCTTCCACATTCACCATGTGACCATGTGAAACAGCCACTGTGCTGCACACACTCATGGCATCACAAGTATTTCACACACACACACACACACACACACACACACACACACACACGAGTAAGAAAGGAGTCCACTGAAGTGTGATTACTATGGGCGATGGCCAGGGTCACCGGGTTTGAAATGTGCTGACACCAAGCCCCCAACTCCTCTTGGTGTCCAGCTTTCATCAGAGTACAGGAGGATCTGTGCTGACTGTGTGCACTTCCTTTCTTTTCTGTGCAGGATATACATATAAATGAATACATGTGTACATGTCTGACTGCATGTACTCCTGCATGTATATGTGTACATGTGTATACATGCTTGTTCAAGTTTATGCCTTATGGGAAAAGGTCAGGATTTTGAATCAGCCAGTCCTGAAAGGGCAAAGTCAGTCATTTCTCCATTATTCATTACTGCTTCACAGATGTCATGGTCCACTTTGCACCATCACACAATATCTATAAATAAACAATAACCCCGCACCCCCACCCCCACCCCTTTGGCAATGTAACCAAAATGTCGGTGCTGAACAGAGAAACAGCCACTGGTCAACTTTTCACTTCACGTTCTGATAGGATTGCCTCCTCCCCCCTCTCCCCACCATCACTTTCAGCCGATATGTCTTAATCTACAATTTTTCCTCTCAAGATGGAATGAGTACTCTTATCTTACAGTCCTCATACAAGATGAGGAGTTGTCTTACAGTCCTCACACATGATGAGGTGCTATCTTACACTATAGTCTTCACACATGATGAGGTGTTATCTTACAGTCCTCACACATGATGAGGTGTTATCTTACAGTCTTCACACATGATGAGGTGTTATCTTACAGTCCTCACACATGAGGTGTTATCTTACAATCCTCACACATGATGAGGTGTTATCTTACAGTCCCCACACATGATGAGGTGTTATCTTAGAGTCCCCACACATGATGAGGTGTTATCTTATAGTCCTCACACATGATGAGGTGTTATCTTACAGTCCTCACACATGAGGTATTATCTTACAGTCCTCACATGTGATGAGGTGTTATCTTACTCTACAGTCCTCACATGTGATGAGGTGTGATCTGACAGTCCTCACACATGATGAGGTGTTATCCTCACACATGATGAGGTGTTATCTTACAGTCCTCACACATGATGATGTGCTATCTTACACTACAGTCTTCACACATGATGAGGTGTTATCTTACACTACAGCCCTCACATGATGAAGTGTTATCTTACAGTCCTAACACGTGATAAGGTGTTACCTTACAACACAGTCCTCACATCATGATGAGGTGTTATCTTACAGTCCTCACATCATGATGAGGTGTTATCTTACAGCCTCATACATGATGAGGTGTTATCTTACACTACAGTCCTCACACATGAGGTGTTATCTTACAAACCTCACACATGATAAAGTGTTATCTTATAGTCCTCACACATGATGAGGTGTTATCTTACAATCCTCACACATGATGAGGTGTTATATTACAGTCCTCACATGTGATGAGGTGTTAACTTACACTACAGACCTCACACATGATGAGGTGTTATCTTACAGTCCTCATATGTGATGAGGTGTTATATTACAGTCCTCACACATGATGAGGTGTTATCTTACAGTCCTCATATATGATGAGGTGTTATCTTGCAGTCCTCACATGTGATGAGGTGTTATCTTACAGTCCTCACACACGATGAGGTGTTATCTTACAGTCCTCACACACGATGAGGTGTTATCTTACAGTCCTCATATATGATGAGGTGTTATCTTGCAGTCCTCACATGTGATGAGGTGTTATCTTACAGTCCTCACACACGATGAGGTGTTATCTTACACTACAGAGCTCACACATGATGAGGTGTTATCTTACAGTCCTCATATATGATGAGGTGTTATCTTGCAGTCCTCACGTGTGACGAGGTGTTCACTTACAGTCACACACACACACACACACACACACACACACACACACACACACACACACACACCCTTCCTGAAGACTACCAGCTGCCACAAACCCAGCCTGCACACCTGTACATGTACATCAACAAAACACTACTAATCACCATCACCCTATCCCACCGAGCCCATCAATGACCCCAGTGTATTCCCCATCAGAGACCCCACA
Organism: Babylonia areolata; assembly: GCF_041734735.1. Lineage (NCBI taxonomy): Eukaryota > Metazoa > Mollusca > Gastropoda > Neogastropoda > Buccinidae > Babylonia > Babylonia areolata. Next base: position 2,851,659 of record NC_134896.1, on the reverse strand, counting down.
CACCCGCATCGTGTCATTAACAATCACAACACGACTCATCCCCATCCATCATCAATGCCACAATCAATGTTCTAACATCTTCCCCGCCTGACGATGAATACATTAGTGGATCAGCAATCCAATAATGCTCGGCAAGTGTCGGTGATAATCCCCACTGTCTGGCCCCCTGCCAACGACAACAGGTGCTGGAGATGGCATCACTTTGTCCATTCCTCCTTCCGTCAGTACACAGCAGGGTGACACCATCTTGTCATTCACACCACAGTAACACTAACTGGCTTTAGTTAGGTCCCTGGCTCATATCAACAACTTGTCGGCCTTTTCTCTTGTGAAGAGTATGACAAAATGAGGAAGGGCAGAGGGAGGTGGGGAGGAAGGGAGGGGGGGGGAGGAAGGGAGGGGGGGGGGCAGTTAGAAATATCACACACAACAACAGGCAAATCATCACTAAAGCAGTAAACCCATCACAATTCATCACAAAAACAAGAAAAAGTGTGTGGTGTCAGGTGGGATGGGTGAGTGGGATCTTCATAAAAAAAATCTTAAAAATTTTAAAGAAAGGGGGGCAGGGGTGAATATCTGAAATAATAACCATAAAAAAGTAAATCATTTTAAAAAAAAATCATCACATGCAGACACACAAAAGAAAGAAAACTAAAAAAAAGAAAAGAAACAAAAATAGGAAAATTATTTTTTTCTAAATGGGGTGGAGGGGGCAAAAGGGAATATCTTCAACAGATATATACAGAAAAAAAACACAATCATAACTTTTTGTTACAGCAAAACTAAAACATCAGATACCATCATTACAAACGAACAAGGGCATCATCACAGAAAAAAAAGGAGCTACAAATCAAGTGTCTGAACACAAGACAAGACGACTCCAGCTTATTACGTTCAAGGGACAACGTGCGGTACAGTTTTGACTCCATGCATTGGATGCAACTGAATCAATAGATGACAGATGTATTAAGTAATCAAAACGATTAATTGACAATTGATAGCATGACTAACATATGTATATTGCATGTTACAAAACATGAAAGGCACTGAACAGGAAATGATACGGCCTTTGAAGGGGGCACCACAGCAGGGTTCAACATTAGCAGGTGCCTGACTGCCTGGGGCAAGTAGATCATCGTGTCACTGTCAGGCATGTAGTGTCCTTACTGAACTGGTAGGACCGGGCAAGTTATATTTTTCAACACTAGCATGTTATGTTTTCAAAAATGTCTGTCACACACCCGAAACCGATCGTCAGACTCTCTTCATCTAGCAGACGAACATTTGCTGCTGTAACCATCACTCACTGCACACTCTGTACGTGTTCACTGTGGAGAGAGTGAGAGTGAGAAAGAGACAGACAGAAATGCCTGCAAAGAGAGAGGGGCAGACAGACAGAGAGACAGAAAGATTCAGAGTTAGAGAAACTAACTCAGAAATGTTTTATTGTAGAAGGCCTTCTGACCTGTTACAATGCAGACACAGAAAGAGAGTGAGTTAGAGAGACAGAGACAGAGGGGGGGGGGGGAGGGACGAGGAAGAGAGAGAAAAAGAGAGATAACAAAATTTTATTGTGCTGGGAAATGCTGAGCAATTAACATGCTATTTTCCACCCAACCCTGGGGCACAGAAAGGGGTGATGTGTTTCCTTCAACATACTGAAACCAGTGAAAGAGACAGACAGATGATGATGATCATATCATGTGGATTCTTATATAACACCTGTCCTCGGTCAGAGACCAAGCTCTAAGCGCTCTACAAACTGCAGGTCATTTACACAACAGGCTGCCTACCTGGGTAGAGCCGACTGACGGCTGCCATTGGACACTCATCATTTGTTTCCTGTGTCATTCAATCAGATTTCAGGCACGCACACATACACACTCAGACAGACATAACATTTTATGTGTATGACCATTTTGTTTATTTATCCCACCATGTAGGCAGCCATACTCCGTTTTTTTGGGGGGTGCATACTGCGTATGTTCTTGTTTCCATAACCCACCGAATGCTGACATGGATTACAGGATCTTTAATGTGCGTATTTGGAAGGGGGTTCAGGCACTAGCAGGTCTGCACATACGTTGAACTGGGAGATCAGAAAAATCTCCAACCTTTACCCACCAGGTGCCGTTACTGAGATTCAAACCCGGGACCCTCAGATTGAAAGTCCAAAGCTTTAACCACTTGGCTATTGCGCTTGAGAGACAGGAACATTTTTCTTTGCCAACTGAGGGTTATATAACGCCCTCCAGACGGGGGGGGGCGGGGGGTGAGAAAGAACAAGACAATGCCTGTGAACACATCTGTCATGTGATTTTCATGATCATTTGCTAAACTAAACACACACACGCACACACGCACACATGCACACACACGCACACACACAAGCATTTAGCCCGACACTTCATTCTCATCCGCACACACTCGCGCATGGCCGCAACCTATGAGAGAGAGCTCAGAACACGTTTTTTTTGTGTGTGTGTTTTTTTTTTAATCAAGACTTTAGGTACGACCTGTTCTTCCAATCTGTCCTTTACAGACACACACATACACTCGCGCGCGTGTGAAAGAAGCAGAGAGATTGAGCAAAATGACACTGAAAGACGAGAGAGTGGAGGCTGGGCGCGCGGGGGGGGGGGGGGGGGGTCGGGGTGGAAGGGTGGCATGGAGTCCGTGGAGAGGAGATCTGAACAGACCTCTTTGTCCAACACAACTCAACCAGTCCATCCACACAACACAGCGCATGGCAAACTTCATCAACAAAACCATTCAGAAACCAAGCACGGTGACGACACGTGGGTCGACTGATCGACTTCTCAGTTTTAACGTACACTTTGCCAAACGGCTATTCTGTCTTCAACGGTGCTTTCCCAAGACCAGACAGGTGAAGTCGCTGCCGAACAAGCAAAAAGTACACAACTACTTATTAAACAATTCTATCTTTAAAAATAATCATTCTAAAACAAAAAAGGCAGTGGAGGGACGGTACGAAGATGGGACGAAGAGTTTCAAAAACGAGACAACTCCCCATTGTTTCTGTGTTTTTATTTTGGATCGCCATTTCGTTTTCGTTCTTTCTTTTTAAACCCCGTTTGTTTGGTTTCCCTAACCCACCCCACCCCTCTCCCCGATTCAAGAGAAAACAGAACGATTAGAGCTATCTCAACACACACTCTCCGCCCCCCCCCCCCACACACACACACACACACACACACACGCACAGTCAAAGTAATCCCGAAAAACACACACAGCTGTTATCACTGAAACCGATCTCGAAAAAACCCAAATGACGTAATATGAGAACTATTTCCGTACCATAAGTGTCGAATTTCAGGCCAGTAATTTTCGCCCACTAACTCATTGCTGCCATACTACGACTAATCCCAAGGTTTTAAAACAATTCCACAACGTGTGAGCGGGCGCGCGCGCGCGTGCTAGTGTGTATGTGTGCGCGCGCGCTAGTGTGTGTGTGTGTGTGTGTGTGTGTGTGTGTGTGTGTGTGTGTGTTTGTTTGTTTAAACTGAATTATAGGCCTACGCGATTCCTTCGATGAGAAAGGGATAAACCAACAGGTATATTTCCAAATACACACAGTATACGTTATTCCTTCAGTAAGAGAAGAATGCATCAAAGGAACAACAATTGTTGATGATATATCTATGTTCATTCGCAATTCTAGAGGAGACGCCCCGGTATAAATGAAGGAAATGACAGTGCAGGCTACTGGTAACAACTAATCCAATCAATGTTTTACTGGGTTGACGTCGGCCCCCGAACAACACTCCGTGTCGGTCTCGTAATGAATGAGGGGACGTGGAAGACTTCACCGTGTCAAACATGCTGCCCCCTCCCTACCCTGTTCCGGCCCTTCCTCTCAACAATGCTCATCAATGACTGCCCCACCATTGTGGGTGTGTCAGGAGAGAGACAGAGAGAGAGAGAGAGAGTGTGTGTGTGTGTGTGAGTGTGTGTGTGCGCGTGTGTCTGTCTGTCTGTCTGTCTGTGTTCGTTCTTTAGTTTAGCGTTTTTTTCACTATCAGTGATATTAGACGATTAAAAAAATTTTTTTTAAGGTAGGGATGGTAGGAGAAAGGGGGGGGGGGGGGGCAGGGAAGAGGAAAACATAAAAGGTAGAAAACTACCAAAAATGCATAACTAACATGCAATTACATTTAACAGTCACAATTCAATAATGATAATAATCAGAAACCATTAACACCGTTCTGAAGTGCATTAAAGGAATGTAGAAATACGGCATTAAAAGCATTAAAGGACTGTAGAAAGAGAGAGAGATGTCCACATACAATCGACACGCCGACCAGAGCGTGTGTGTGTGTGTGTGTGTGTGTGTGTGTGTGTGTTCTTTTCCTGTTGTTCTTTCAATTTCAACTGATAACTTTACACTAAGTGCTGCAGTCACTATCTGATCGCATTATGACGGATAGTGTTTTGTTCATATAGACTGTGTATCAGCGACTGCATGCTTCAGAACTAGATCTTCGAGACAACCATGATCTGTGCGCGTGTATGTCTGCGCGCGCATGTGCGCGTATGCATGTGTTTCTATGTAGCATTCATGTGCGTAAAGGAGACTTTATCGTGTATGTGAACAGAAGATCCATGATCAGCCACATTATGGGGAAAAGGAACAAATCATATCAAAGCAAAGAGAGAGATGGGTGTCGAGAAACAGCAGTACAAACGTATACATGTTATACAGCCATGCGTGTGTGCGTACGCGCGCGCGCGCGCGTGTGTGTGTGTGTGTGCGCGCGCGCGCGCGTGTTGAGAGATATCTCCAACCGAGATCTGCAACGCCTGTAAGGTCAATCAAAGGTGGTCAAATACAAACTCCCCACAGCACAGTACAGTCACGTTAAAAACTGTTGTTCGTCCACTGCTATTCAACGATCCGGGATCTATGGGCAGTCGACACACCGATCTATTCAGTCGACACACCGACCAGTGTGTGTGTGTGTCCGCTCTCTCGTTGACAGACAATGAACGGCGACGACAGCCCTGTAGGGTTCGGCAGTCCAGCCAATCAAAACGCAGCACGGCCCGACGTCACGACAGGTATCCCCAAAAATATGCGTAGGCAGCGCGAGCTTGACACCGTGAGTCAGCCAGGTGAAAATACCTTGCCCAAGACACCCAAGGGACATTTCCCTGTTGTTCGCTAAACTTGACACACGCCTGATTTCCACTCTCAAAGTTTCCATTCCGGTAGCCAAGCTCCAGAAAAGACAGCAACTGAAAACTTTTTCTCTTTACACCCGAGGCACCAGGTGTGTTGCACAAAAGTGGGCCCCCAAGTCGGGAACGTTTTCTTCGCCAAGTCCAGACGACATTCTGGAGACAAGTTAACTGGGTCACCCAGGTATGCAGATTTGACATTCATTGAATTCTCTCTGCCTGTCTTCTAAGCTCTCTGAGAACTGAACCAGTCTGTCCCACACACTGTCATAAAGCGAGGGCCTCAGAAACGGGGCAGGATTGCACGATCATTTTGTCCAACTCCATCTGGGAAAGTTAGCAGCGGGTAAGCGGAAATAGCAACACATCAACAGATCCATTCCTGTTTCTGGGTTGGGCACTAAGCTTAACACCCCGTGTGGACCAGCCAATATGATGGCCGACACTAATTGAAAACAACTAAATCAATTATGGTTCAGCCAGAGGGTTTTCATTTTCGATATTTGGTGGTTGCAACTTATTCTTTTCAGTTTGAAGTGTGTTTGAAATCAGGCCATGAACAACAGATCACTGGCCCAGTTTTCCAACTAATATTCAAGTTACTTCCTGTACGTCTAAACCTAATTGTAAGAATGAGTGGTCTTTTACTGAGTATATGAAACATCACAAACAAGTTGTAAAATGTTTATGAATATGGCAGACTGTTGATGTTACTTTTCATTTCAGGCAAGTTGATCTTAGCTTTCACCTGAAGTGAAATACAGAATGGCCATAATGTGGGCTGCTGGTCTCTCCCTGTGTGTGTGTGTGAGGTGGGGGGGGGGTGGGAGAGTTGTCCATGTCAGTCTGAATTAATGCTGTAATTCAAAGTTTTGAACGAGACTGTGTGTGTGCGTGCGTGTGTGAATTTAGTAGTCTCTAAACAAATGTCTGGGAATGTCCCCTTGCATCATTTTCCTTTCCTTTGTGTCTGTCTTTTGCTTCATTTCCTGGTTTGATATTCATGTGTGTGTGTGTGTATGTATGCGCGCGTGCTTGTGGGTGAGGAACTGTTTTGCTTCATCTACACTTCACATTTATCATAGCAGTGGAGGGTTTAAAATCTACAAATAAGAGTATATTAAAGAAAAGGGTAAGAAAGGAGGGGAAAAAAAGAAGAGATAAAAACAGTTGAACCCACTCCAACCCATGGCTAGCTGAATTGCTCTCTGTTTTATGTGAACTTGGGTAACAGATTTATCATCATAACTGAATTGTAAAACACATACAACAGTACAAATTCACATTTACTGTTGACCAAAAATCATACCAAGTTTATTCCAAAAGTTGTCAGTGTCTGTGTCTGTGTTTGTCAGTGTGTGTATGTGTGTGTGTCTGTGAGTATGTGCCTGCACAGATGTGATGAGAATGTAGTAGGTATAAGGTTGTTTTAACTTCAACTACTCACACCTTTTTTAAAGCCCATATATATATACATAATTTATGTATATATGTATCATATTCTCTGTGTGTGTGCGTGTGTAAATTATGATATGTTGAAAATGTAGCAGTTTACCTGCACTTTCTTAATATTCACCACCATGTTGTTTCCAAACTGTTCAGAAGGCAGCAAGACCACTTTTACCCTGTCAATTTTTCACACCTTCATGCATGTTACTATGTACCACAACATCCACCAACCAAAACTGAATTTATTAAGACAGTCCAGGACAGAGTATTGACAATCCTCCCGATTTCTCACCTCTTCACCATGCTTAGAAATATGTGTGTGTGTGTGTGTGAGAGCCATGCCAATGGTGTGAAGATGGCTACAGGTGGTGACTGACTGCTGTGGGCTTCCTACACTGTCACACCATCCATGTGTGCTCTGCTCAGTATCACAGCAGACGCCAACACACCTTGTTGGGAAAGAAATGAATGGAGCGGGGGGGGGGACACTTGAGCACACAGAACCTCTTAAATCTGAGAAATGATTATCTTTCTCTCATTTCACTTTTTCAGCTGACATATCACTCTCCTGTTGAAATAACTAAAATTTCCCAATCTCACTCTGTGGTATGAAAACATGCCCAGCAAAAACATAGCTGATGAACACTCACATCATAAAGTCTAATCAGGATAGAACCTTTAACAACACACACACACACACACAGAGTCACCAAAGTTTATACAAGACGTGTGGCCAGCTAACATGTTAATGCAGCTGGTTGAAATGATTTTTTTTTTTTTTTTCATGGAAACATGCCTTTTTCTCTTCCACTGAACAGACACGCTGTACAGAACACGATCCATCTCACTATATCTGTTCTGTTGCAGACAGCAGGCAGCGTGACACTTGGAAAGAAAGAAGGGCAGCATGTTGGAGAGACAGAGGGGCAGCATGCTGCAGTCCCTGACCCTGGTTGTCATCCTGATGGTGTGCGGGACGTGGGGCGAACCCTACCAGTGTGCACAGCTCACGCCCCTCGTTCCCACATGTAGCTGTGAGGCCAGAGTCTTCAAAGGTGACATCATCAACAACCAGGTGGTCATCAACTGCCGCAATCTAAATCTCTCCTCCATTCCGGACATCAAGGGCACATCTGACCATGTTATCTACGAAATGACACTGGCACAGAACAACATCCAGTCAATTCCAGCAGCAGCTTTTAACGGTCTGAAAATCCAGCGAATTGATTTACGCAAAAACCGCTTGCTCACCTTTTCTAACGACTCTTTTCAAGGTCTGGAAGATGACTTGAAAGAGCTTTATTTGGGAGCTGAAAGTGGCGCCAATATCCGTCCCCCTACAGCCAGTCTGCAAGACCTGCGTGCTCTCAACACTCTGCACCTGGAGCACTTCACCTTCACAGAAAATGCACTGGAGCCTGGGGTCCTCAACATCCTGACCAGGCTGACCGCACTGACTCTGAAGAACAACAAACTGGAGATCCTTGAACCGCTGTCCTTCCCTTCCTCTCTGATCTCTCTCACCCTGGACCACCAGCTTTTCGCGTCTTTCCCAGTTGACTCACTGCGCACTCTGAATAACCTGGAGAGTCTGACCATCACGAACACAGACATCTCCTATCTCTTCAACAAAGCTGTGGAAAAAAACCCAAGGCTGATATACCTGGACCTGAGCAATAACCGGATCAACAGTCTGGAGCCTGACTGTTTTACAGGCATCTACACTTCCCTGAAGACACTGTCACTGAGTAACAACCCCCTGACCAATGTCACAGCCCTGGAACAGGTGCGACACCTGTCAGCGCTGACCACCCTGCACCTGACCAACACCTTCCTGTCCTCACTGCCGCAGAAAGCCCTCTTCTTGCAGGACAAGGATGCACTGACCACCCTGCACCTGGACAGGAACTCCCTGACCACCCTGGAGCCCAACGTCTTCAGCACCCTGGGCAGCCTGCAAGAGCTCAACCTGGGTTGGAACCTCCTGTCCAGCTGGGGCGATGAGGCTTTCGCCGGGCTGACCTCCCTCACACACCTGGACCTCAGCCACCAGACGGGGACACCAGGTGTCACACTGCCCGCCTCCCTCACACGCCTGTCTTCCCTGCAGACCCTGCGCCTGTCCAAAACCATCGTCAACACCAACACTGTGTGGGGTCAGCTCAGCCCCCTGGCGTCCCTGCAGGTCTTACAGCTGGACGGCACGGGACTGACCGCCCTGCCGGACCTGGCCTTCGCCAACCTGACCCAGCTGCAGGAGGTCAACCTGGACAACAACAACCTGCAGGTGCTCACCCAGCAGATGATAGCCGGGCCGCGCGGCCTCCAACAGTTGACGCTCAACAAGAACAAGATCACAGAAGTCAGTCACTGTGTCTTCCACGGATTCACTCTTTCACCACCCCTCTACCTAGAACTGATCGACAACCCTCTCAACTGCGACTGCCAGCTCAGGTGGTTGTTGGAGAAGCGAGACGCTGGCAGTGTTAATTTGTCAGGAGCTGAGACCTGTCGCTCACCTGCCGACAAGAATGGAACCTACCTGGTGGGGCTGCAGCCAGCAGAACTGATCTGCGTTCCTGAGCTGCCTCTACAGCCCTGTCTGGAGCTGTACACCACCACCACCACATCCCCCACCACCCCCAGTCTTGGTGTCACCATCACCTTCACTTTCACCAACGTCTCCATCACAGCCATCACTATCAAGTGGGAGGCATCAGACCTGACCACCGTCTCCCACTTTAAAGTCTTGCTGACCAATCTGGAGACAACACAGGTCAATCTGTCCGACAACATTGATGCTGCTGACACATCTTACCAAGCCACAGGACTTGTATCAAACTCTGCCTACAGCCTATGTGTTTTTGCCTTTGATTCTGTCAACAATGAAGTGGCAAGAGCTTGTCAGCAGACAAAAACTCTTTCCGATGGTTCAGCTGATAAGCAGGACAATGAAAAGTCATCAACAGATACAGGCCTCATCGTTGGCATCGTGGTCGGGGTTGTCATCCTGCTGGCCATCATTGCCATCATCATGTACCTGGTGGTGGTCAGGAAGAGATGCAGCAGGGATATGGCCGCACAGCCCCAGCCCCACGTCTTCACCCCCAGCGAGCTGCCCACCATGACCTCCAGCAGCCGTCAGTTCACCAAGCCCCAGGAGAGGCCGCCCCCCAAAGTGGGGCGTGCCCTGGACGAGATCAAAGTGACTGTCATCAGCGACGGGCAGACAGTCCCCGGCAGTCCCCGCCACTCTGTAGGCAGCTACCAGTTCCTGGACGACAGACACCCCAACCCCAACCCAAACATGGCCCCCACAGGCCCCGCTGACTACACCAACGGTGTGGACTCTCGTCCACTGCCCACCGCCCCTAACCACTCTGTCACAGGCTACTACAACAGGGGACACTGACCACAGATTGAGTGATGGCTGTCAAACAGCTACAGCTAAATTCGCCAGTGATTGATTCATTGATGGCTGTCATACAGTTACAGCTAACTTCACCAGTGATTGATTGATGGCTGTCACACAGCTACAGCTAAATTCACTAGTGACCGATTGATGACTGTCAGCCTGAGAAGAAATATTTGACAATGTGAGCATGGATCAGAATATCTGTAAGTCTCCATGCTGAACAGTTTCCCCTTGTTGAAGCCATGGTACTGTCAACATTTCCCCTTGTTGTTGAAGCCATGGTACTGTTAACATTTCCCCATGTTGCTGAAGCCATGATAATGTCAACATTTCCCCTTGTTGCTGAAGCCATGATAATGTCAACATTTCCCCTTGTTGCTGAAGCCATGATAATGTCAACATTTCCCCTTGTTGAAGTCATGGTACTGTTAACATTTCCCCTTGTTGAAGTCATGGTAATATCAACATTTCCCCTTGCTGAAGCCATGATAATGTCAACATTTCTTCACACAGGACCTGTCTGGGGATGGACAACTCTGAATCAATGACAGTCACTGAAACATGACTGGCCTGTAATGTCTGCTGTCCACAAAACTGTTCCATTATACTGTAATGACTAGTTTTCTTTATCCTTCACAATGGTGCCTTTCTCATGAAGACAACAACTGCATTTAGCACATGTGGGTTAAGTGGTGTTAACACTTATGGTCCATGAACTGGTTAAGGTGGTGTTAACGCTTATGGTCCATGAACTGGTTAAGTGGTGTTAACGCTTATGGTCCATAAACTGGTTCAGTGGTGTTAACGCTTATGGTCCATGAACTGGTTAAGGTGGTGTTAACGCTTATGGTCCATGAACTGGTTAAGTGGTGTTAACGCTCATGGTCCATGAACTGGTTAAGTGGTGTTAACGCTCATGGTCCATGAACTGGTTAAGTGGTGTTAACGCTCATGATCCATGAACTGAAATGTGGAGTGAAAACTTGTTCCACCAGATCCCATTGTTGACACAGTGACAGGGATATGGTGGTGACACTCCATAGCTGCTGACAACACTAACAGTGGCAGTCACTGTCTCTCAATGCCATGTCCATTTTTGTCAGAATCAGTCCACTGACTGTTGTGTTTAGAGAATGAACAACAACATCGGCTGCCTTAACCCAGTGCTTTCCAACCAGCCCAAGAAAAGAACTGTCAGGCTACTGCTTGCTCCATGTCAGTCGTTGCGTCAGGCCACATAGTGACACAGTACTTGTGACATTGTGACAGCTTCGGAACAAGATCACTTATCACCTTATGCAGAACCAGTGGCTGGTACACAGAAACATGTGTATCACTTTTGTATATATTTACTGCTAATAAAATATATAGTGTAAACATAATGGTATTCTGTTACTTCTGTGTTAGAAATGTTAAAATATATATATTTATTATTTTGTGCTAGACTGCTACTCCAGGTAAAGTATGTGTAGACCAAACCAGTTTTATACTACATAGACTGGTTAGAGAGAGAGAGAGAGAGATGTATGTGTATGTATGTGCAAACTTGTACTAGCACTTGTGCAAATGTTTACTTAAGTGACAGAGTGATCTACATACTGTGTGTGTAAAAATGTGGGCCTGTAAATTGTGTGTAAATTGTACACATGCATGTGTATTCACTTAAATGACAGTGATAACCAGATCTGTTATAAAACTTGCCTGCAATGTCCAGTAAAACTTGTATGTATCATATCACAGAAAATAAAAATGATGTAAATTTATAGTCCTTTAATTAAAACAGATAAATATTGATGGTTCTCTCAGCGTTCTACAGCTGTTGATTCATCATGCCAGAGTACTACTGCTTGTTATTACTTACTTTCTGCTTGTTATACTTACATTCCAGACTGTGGTACACAAGATAAAATACTCTTTCACAATGAATATTTCATGTAAAGTTGTGATGAGGAAATAATTTTATGATTTTATCTCACATTTTTAAACATTCCATGTGTTTGATTTAGTAATTTATACATGTATGCTTTGTTATTAAACATCAAGTGTTTGTTCTGCTGTGTGATATGACATTTTGTACACAAGATCTGGTAAATATGCGAGTACAGTGTCCTGAAAGGGAAGAGCTTAGAAGCCTTTTCAACCCTGGTGTTACTCAAATTTACAACTGCACGCAATGCACTGTCACCTTTTTAACATTTTTGCATGAGCAGCTGATAGAAGAGCAACAAAACAAACTGCCGATGTCCAACTCCGCACGACAGAGCCCACCCCCACCCCCTAAAAAACAAAATGTATTTAAAGAGGTTGCATGTCCAATACACCCAAAGACAAATGCACACCCAGGTCACATGCACACACAGAACAAAAACGTCAGGCTATTCTTTGTACTTTTATAGACCCCTTTTTATGTACTCACAGATAAAAAGAGAGATGACAAACCAGCTCGGCTGATCTTATCACCAAACCTCAACAGGTACTTGACAAAATGCACAGCATGAATTGGGATTTTAATGATGTACACCTGAGGGCCAATAGATTGTGATAGGGAGTGTATTCTTGCATTGTGTCTGTGTGAACTTAGGCATGCCTTAAAAAGTTTAATGTGGCATGCTAGGATTTTTGTTTGTTTTTGCAATTATACCTGATTATTCACTGATGCAGAAAAGCAAAATATGCAGCTGGTCTTTTCTCTTTTTATAATGAATAATACAATACATTTTATAAAATGAATCCAGAAACAATCACTGCACACATATAATACTGAAATGTTACCTCATGTGCTCTCTGTCTCTATCATACATGCACACATGCACACACACTCACACACATACACACACAATGAAGTATAGACAAACACATCTTCCTTTCCCCAACCCTGCCATTGTTGTTCACCTTTACAGTTTGATATTACCATACTGTCACCACATGTCCACCACACCACACTGACACATGTCATGTCCACCACACTGACACATGTCGTGTCCACCACTCACACATGTCATGTCCACCACACTGACACATGTCATGTCCACCACACTGACACATGTCCACCACACCACACCACACTGACACATGTCATGTCCACCACACTGACACATGTCATGTCCACCACACTGACATATGTCCACCACACCACACCGACACATGTCATGTCCACACCACACTGACACATGTCATGTCCACCACACCACACTGACACATGTCATGTCCACCACACTGACACATGTCGTGTCCACCACTCACACATGTCATGTCCACCACACTGACACATGTCCACCACACCACACTGACACATGTCATGTCCACCACACCACACTGACAGGTCATGTCCACCACACTGACACATGTCCACCACACCACACTGACACATGTCATGTCCACCACACCACACTGACAGGTCATGTCCACCACACCACACTGACACATGTCATGTCCACCACACTGACACATGTCCACCACACCACACTGACACATGTCATGTCCACCACACCACACTGACAGGTCATGTCCACCACACTGACACAATGACACAGGTCAACAGCAATTTACCACAGGTGTCTAACAGCCTTCAACAAAATATGTGGCATGCTGAACAACTGACTTAACTGAGAAAGGTTCAAAACTGAATGGTCTAATAGTGTGTTCATTCATATACATAACTCCAGTTCCTTAATCCATAACTTTTATGTAATTCTCCAAAAGAAACAAAAACTAGAGGGGTAAGGGTGGTGTACTGCTGTACAAGGAATACACAACTTTCGACAGAAATCAAATGTTGCCAGTATCCTACCTCAAGGAAAGTGAGAACCCCCACCCCCACTGAATGAAATGGGGTTTTTTTCTGGACTAAAGAGAATAGTGTACAGTCACATATCTGTACAGTTACAATATGAATTCTTCCTGATGATTATCACAGAATTAAAGTAAAATGTTCATTCTGCTTGTGTAGACTTAACATGTGATGTTGTGCTACGCTTTTTTTTTTTTTTTTTTTTTTTTTTGATCACACAGATTTTCTTAGATTTTTTTAGCATAGAAAATGGAAGCACTACCATTCAACATCACTTCTGCCATAAGAAACAACTGACAACTGTTATGTAACACACTTGTATATGTTGCATTCAAATATCAAAACTCACACTCATTTCCCCCACCAACACAACACTTCAGTATTCATATCTATGTTTGAGAGTGGAAAACAGCTGACAATGCACCACATGCATGTGATGTTAACTCTGAAGGAAATCTGCACTGAGGAAGGTTTGCAATCAATAAATGTGTGGAGCTGTCTTCCAATGCTGAATATATGAATATGATATTTTTATACCAAATGTTATCCATGCAAAACATTTTTTAAGTCATATAAATCATTACTTTTTGCTGCATTTTACACAGAGATTCAGTTTGTGTCTGTGTAAGTGGAAATATAATAAATACAGTATAAAGCTCTGAAAAATGTCTTGTTTGTCATGTGAGAACGACAGAGTGTCGTGTGTGTGTGGTGTGTGTGTGTGTGTGTGTGTGTGTGTTTGCAGAAGTGTACTGCACTAAAGTAACTTGGGAGTGGCAGTACTTTTGCAGTTTACTGCTAGACTTGAAGTTAAACTTTTCATTCTTTACATGGTTTGCATTTATTTCACTAAATAACAAGTACAACCCTGTTTCTTGTCATTTCCATAAAAAGTGAGCCAAAGTAGCATGACTAAAAGGACATCACACATTCTGATTATGTTAACCTCTCTCTCTCTCTCTCTCTCTCTCTCTCTCTCTCCTATTTCTGTTGGTTTTGTTGCCCTGTCTTAGAGATCCTATGAAGGCCATTACTGTCACTGATTCCCCTCATCCCAAATCCCCTAACACCACTGTCACTGATTCCCCTCATCCCAAATCCCCTAACACCACTGTCACTGATTCCCCTCATCCCAAATCCCCTAACACCACTGTCACTGATTCCCCTCATCCCAAACCCCATAAAAACCACTGTCACTGATTCCCCTCATCCCAAACCCCATAAAAACCACTGTCACTGATTCCCCTCATCCCAAATCCCTTAACACCACTGTCACTGATTCCCCTCATCCCAAACCCCATAAAAACCACTGTCACTGATTCCCCTCATCCCAAACCCCATAAAAACCACTGGCATTGATTCCCCTCATCCCAAACCCCATAAAAACCACTGGCATTGATTCCCCTAATCCCAAATCCCCTGACACCAGTGTCACTGATTCCCCTCATCCCAAATCCCTTAACACCACTGTCACTGATTCCCCTCATCCCAAATCCCCTGACACCATTGTCACTGATTCCCCTCATCCCAAATCCCTTGACACCACTGTCACTGATTCCCCTCATCCCAAATCCCCTAAAACCACTGTCATTGATTCTCCTCATCCCAAATCCCTTAAAACCATTGTCATTGATTCCCCTCATCCCAAATCCCTTAACACCACTGTCACTGATTCCCCTCATCCCAAATCCCCTAAAACCACTGTCACTGATTCCCTTCATCCCAAATCCCCTAACACCATTGTCACTGATTCCCCTCATCCCAAATCCCTAACACCACTGTCATTGATTCCCCTCATCACAAATCCCCAAACACCACTGTCACTGACTCCCTTCATCCCAAATCCCTTAACACCACTGTCATTATTGATTCCCCTCATCCCAAATCCCCTAACACCACTGTCATTATTGATTCCCCTCATCCTAAATCCCCTAACACCACTGTCACTGATTCCCCTCATCCCAAATCCCTTAACACCACTGTCACTGATTCCCCTCATCCCAAACCCCATAAAAACCACTGTCACTGATTCCCCTCATCCCAAACCCCATAAAAACCACTGTCACTGATTCCCCTCATCCCAAATCCCCTAACACCACTGTCACTGATTCCCCTCATCCCAAATCCCTTAACACCACTGTCACTGATTCCCCTCATCCCAAACCCCATAAAAACCACTGTCACTGATTCCCCTCATCCCAAACCCCATAAAAACCACTGTCACTGATTCCCCTCATCCCAAATCCCCTAACACCACTGTCACTGATTCCCCTCATCCCAAATCCCTTAACACCACTGTCACTGATTCCCCTCATCCCAAACCCCATAAAAACCACTGTCACTGATTCCCCTCATCCCAAACCCCATAAAAACCACTGTCACTGATTCCCCTCATCCCAAATCCCCTAACACCACTGTCACTGATTCCCCTCATCCCAAATCCCCTAACACCACTGTCACTGATTCCCCTCATCCCAAATCCCTTAACACCACTGTCACTGATTCCCCTCATCCCAAATCCCTTAACACCACTGTCACTGATTCCCCTCATCCCAAATCCCCTAACACCACTGTCATTATTGATTCCCCTCATCCCAAATCCCCTAACACCACTGTCACTGATTCCCCTCATCCCAAATCCCCTAACACCACTGTCATTATTGATTCCCCTCATCCCAAATCCCCAAACACCACTGTCATTATTGATTCCCCTCATCCCAAATCCCCTAACACCACTGTCACTGATTCCCCTCATCCCAAATCCCCTAACACCACTGTCACTGATTCCCCTCATCCCAAATCCCTAACACCACTGTCATTGATTCCCCTCATCACAAATCCCCAAACACCACTGTCACTGATTCCCCTCATCCCAAATCCCCTAACACCACTGTCATTGATTCCCCTCATCCCAAATCCCCTAACACCACTGTCACTGATTCCCCTCATCCCAAATCCCCTAACACCACTGTCACTGATTCCCCTCATCCCAAATCCCCTAACACCACTGTCACTGATTCCCTTCATCCCAAATCCCCTAACACCACTGTCACTGATTCCCCTCATCCCAAATCCCCTAACACCACTGTCATTGATTCTCCTCATCCCAAATCCCTTTACACCACTGTCACTGATTCCCTTCATCCCAAATCCCCTAACACCACTGTCACTGATTCCCTTCATCCCAAATCCCCTAACACCACTGTCACTGATTCCCCTCATCCCAAATCCCCTAACACCACTGTCACTGATTCCCTTCATCCCAAATCCCCTAACACCACTGTCACTGATTCCCCTCATCCCAAATCCCCTAACACCACTGTCATTGATTCTCCTCATCCCAAATCCCTTAACACCACTGTCACTGATTCCCCTCATCCCAAATCCCCTAACACCACTGTCACTGATTCCCTTCATCCCAAATCCCCTAACACCATTGTCACTAATTCCCCTCTGTCAAGACTGTCAACACTTTGACATGAGTGTCAACACCTTGACATGGCTGGTACACATGAAGTGTAACATTAAACGGAAACAGGTAATCACCATGAACACAGAGACAGCTGTTCTTTCTATGAGGGCAAGGATGATGATGCTATTGGGATGTCGGGATCCATGGGGTACACCTTTAGACAGGTGATGGGGATCCATGGTACACCTTTCAGACAGGGATCCATGGTACACCTTTTAGACAGGTGACAGGGATCCATGGTACACCTTTCAGACAGGTGACAGGGATCCATGGTACACCTTTCAGACATGGATCCATGGTACACTTTTCAGACAGGTTACAGGGACCCATGGTACACCTTTCAGATATGACAGGGATCCATGTTACACCTTTCAGACAGGGATCCATGGTACACCTTTGAGACAGGTGACAGGGACCCATGGTACACCTTTGAGACATCACGGGTATCCATGGTACACCTTTCAGACAGGTGACAGGGATCCATGGCACACCTTTCAGACAGGTGACAGGGATCCATGGTACACCTTTCAGACAGGTGACAGGGATCCATGGTACACCTTTCAGACAGGGAGCCATGGTACACCTTTCAGACAGGGATCCATGGTACATCATTCAGACAGGTGACAGGGATCCATGGTACATCTTTCAGACAGGTGACAGGGATCCATGGTACACCTTTCAGACAGGGATCCATTCTACACCATTCAGACAGGTGACAGGGACCCATGGTACACCTTTGAGACAGGGACCCA
Organism: Babylonia areolata; assembly: GCF_041734735.1. Lineage (NCBI taxonomy): Eukaryota > Metazoa > Mollusca > Gastropoda > Neogastropoda > Buccinidae > Babylonia > Babylonia areolata. The sequence goes on along the minus strand of NC_134896.1, from coordinate 2,833,579 downwards.
TGATACACCTTTGAGACATGACAGGTATCCATGGTACACCTTTCAAACAGGTGACAGGGATCCATGGCACACCTTTAGACAGGTGACAGGGATCCATGGTACACCTTTCAGACAGGGATCCATGGTACACCTTTCAGACAGGTGACAGGGATCCATGGTACACCTTTCAGACAGGTGACAGGGATCCATGGTACACCTTTCAGACAGGGATCCATGGTACACCTTTCAGACAGGTATCCATGGTACACCTTTCAGACAGGCGACAGGGATCCATGGTACACCTTTCAGACAGGCGACAGATCCATGGTACACCTTTCAGACAGGGATTCATGGTACACCTTTCAGACAGGCGACAGGGATCCATGGTACACCTTTCAGACAGGTGACAGGGATCCATGGTACACCTTTCAGACAGGTGACGGGGACCCATGGTACACCTTTCAGACAGGTGACAGATCCATGGTACACCTTTCAGACAGGGATCCATGGTACACCTTTCAGACAGGGATTCATGGTACACCTTTCAGACAGGTGACAGGGATCCATGGTACACCTTTCAGACAGGGATTCATGGTACACCTTTCAGACAGGTGACAGTGGCGTGCCTCACCCTTATTCATCACACCTGACAGCTACACACACATGCAGTGCTGGAAGGAAATCTGAGCAACACACACACACTCTTTCTCCCATCTCTCTCAATCCTTCACTCACTCACTCACTCTCTCCCCTCTCTCTCACTCCTTCACTCACTCACCCTCTCTTCCATCTCTTTTTCTCATTCTCTCAACTCGCCCCTCTCTCTCTCACTCTCTCTCCAATCTCTCACTCCTTCACTCACTCACTCTCTCTCTCCCCTCTCTCTCACTCCTTCACTCACTCACTCTCTCCCCCATCTCTCTCACCCATTCACAACTCTCTCTCTCCCATCTCTTTCACTCATTCACAACTCTCTCTCTCTCCTATCTCTCTCACTCATTCACTCACTCACTCTTTCTCTCCCCTCTCTCTCACTCATTCACAACTCTCTGTCTCCTATCTCTCTCACTCCTTCACTCACTCACTCTCTCCCCCATCTCTCTCACCCATTCACAACTCTCTCTCTCCCATCTCTTTCACTCATTCACAACTCTCTCTCTCTCCTATCTC
>NC_134896.1:2787430-2827430 GCF_041734735.1 Babylonia areolata | reverse complement strand
ACATCTGACCACACAAACAGATACAGTGCTACAGCTGACCACACAGACAGTGAAACATCTGACCACACAGACAGATACAGTGCTACAGCTGACCACACAGACAGTGCTACATCTGACCACACAGTGACACATCTGACCACAGACACAGTGACACACCTGACCACATACAGTGAGACATCTGACCACACAGAGACATCTGACCACATACAGTGACACATCTGACCACACAGACACAGTGACACATCTGACCACACAGACAGATAAATCTGACCACACAGACAGGCACAGTGACACATCTGACCACACAGACAGATAAATCTGACCACACAGACAGGCACAGTGACACATCTGACCACACAGACAGATAAATCTGACCACACAGACAGGCACAGTGACACATCAACACCACAGCTCATCACTGTCAACGTCACCGACAAGTCTCTGCACACAGTTTCTTCAACCCAGCATGCACACACACACATATTCACACACTCACCCCATATTCACACACTCACCCCATATTCACGCACTCGCCCCATATTCACGCACTCACCCCATACTCACACACTCACCCCATATTCACACACTCACCCCATATGCTCTCTGGGATAACATTTGTGCACACACACACAAACACACACCCCCACCCCCCACCCCCACTCACCCCAGATGGTCCCTGGGCACAATGTCAGAGATCTTGTCCCTCAGCTCTTTGAGGGACAGCACCTGTCCAGCCGTGGAGACATTTCTCAGCCCCTTGAAGTACCTGTCTGACAGGTCCTCCATCTTGCTGACCCAGGCCTGACCCCCACTCTCCTGCACCTCTTCGTGCAGCAGACACAGCGACACCGTGGCAACCGTCACCTGGCAACAGCTGCGGTCTGTGCTGGGTTCGTTGGCGGCACGCGCCACACTCTCTGTGAAGTGATGGGACAGCGTCGTCAGTTCCTAACTCTTTCGTTCCTATTTTTCTATGAACCATTACTCCCCCTTTTTCCGAGATCCCTACCACATACGTGTATTCCCTTCATTCCTGGATTTAGAGAAGAGAAAGAAAATATGAAGCAGGGTACTTATTTTGGAGGCTTATGGCAACATGGCTCATTACATAACACTAAAATTGTCATGTACTGTTGTGTACAGAATTGATGTGAGAAGTTGTCTGTGACCCTGTTGACACTATAGGGTGACATCTCTGATGACACTCAGGTGTAAAACAGGTGACTTTGGAGTCACACACAATGCATACAAGTGCGTACTACATGCAGGACAGTGTTTTGCTTGAAGAGTATGCACATAATGCAGGTACTCACCGAGTAGTGCATCACATGTATCTCAGTGCAACACTGCTAGTCATATCCATGAAAAACTGTCACAACTGTTAGTGCTATTGTCCTTATCACATGAATGATTTGAATATATCCCTTTCACTACACTAACAGTCACTGAGCCAGAATCTGATCATTATCTACACAATTCTTGAACAAAAACTATTCAGAAACAATACTCTCTCTAAATACGCATGTCTGTGTCAAAATCATCACGTAATATGCCACACAAAAGTGACATGTGTGTAATATACCTTAAAGCAGTCATGCCAGTTACTGCACAAATATACACCACAATTTTCACACTTGTTACTTTTTGAACTTATCTGTGCTTCTGTAGCAACAGCTAAATGCACTCTCTCCTCGTCATTCATTTGAAACAGATCGAAATCATTATCTGTTAGAGCGTTGTAAAACTCATCATCAGAAAACTGGTCAGAATCCGAACTTTCTACACATTCCATTTTTCAGTGTCCGTGTGTCTACACAGCACATCGGCAAGAATGTAGCAGCGCCCGCTTTCCCACGTCCAAGGAAGGGGGAGAGGGGTGTCTGGCATCCATTCCACTCATAAACACTGCCCCGCTAGTGACCCGGTCAAGGATAGATGATGCACGCTAAGGGAGGGGGAGAGGGGTGTCTGGCATCCATTCCACTCATAAACACTGCCTCGCTAGTGACCCGGTCAAGGAGAGATGACGCACGCTGCCGACACGACGCGACTCATGGAAAGCGCTTACCACGAGAACTGATTTTCCGGGCTGCAAGAAGAAAAGGGGGAATTCTCTGCTGCACGGTTTTCTGGCCTCCAGGAATGAAGGGTAAAAATCCTTTAAACCGGAAAACTGTGCTGCAGGGATGAAAGAGTAAGGTCACAGCACTATCAGGCTTTTTGTTGGCTTGGTTTTCATTTGGGTCCTAGTGTTCCGTTACAATTCTCAACACCTCAATTGTTGTAATATCTTGTTTGTTTCATTGTTAGAATATTGTGAGGTATTTTTCCCCTCCAAAAGCATTCTGTTAACATCCCCGACGCTTCAAGTAATTCTGAGACGGCTTTTCTTTCTTCAAACATTCTATCAGTTTCACTTCAGTTATTCGACTTATTGTATCAAAGTTGTAGAAACAGAAATTCCTGACTCTTATATCACATCTTTCAAGGAATTTTGTTGAAGTAAAGCATTCACTTATGGAGGGTGTCTTTGAAATGGAAGAAAGAGCAAATGGAAAGGACTTTCTACAGCATTCAAAACAGGAAGGATTGTGTTTTGCATTTGAAACAAAGTCCTGTTTTGACACTTGTTCTGCAATACTAAGCATGAGAACTCACACAAAAATGCACACAAAAGCACACACACTGTCACACACATACACACACACACACACACACACACACACACACACACACACAGTCACACACACAGTCACACACACACACACACACACACACACACACACACACTGTCACACACACATACGAGTGCTCACATGGAAACTCTTCGCAGTCAGTCAAAAACACAACCAAAGCAGTTTAAAGAAAATTCACTAGTGGATCCACATTTCCAGAAACACTGATAATGAAAATAAACTTTCTATAAAAAAAAGGAGAAAAGAACACCTCACCTCTAGCTTTTTGGGCTGCTTTTTCTCTTCGCCTCTGTTCAGTGCTGTCTGACACTGCAGAGTCTGAAACAACAGTGCATCCATACCACTCACATTATCATCTGTCTTGTCTAGTCTACTATTAGTATTAGTACAGCACAGTACTGTAGCATATTGCCTGACATTTTGTCCCCACAGACTGCTGTGTGGAATTCAACCTGCTCTCTACTGGTCAGAGTGTATTGCATTGTATTGTACGACATTTTGTCTGCTGTGTGGAATTCAACCTGCTCTCTACTGGTCAGAGTGTATTGCATTGTATTGTACGACATTTTGTCCCCACAGACTGCTGTATGGAATTCAACCTGCTCTCTACTGGTCAGAGTGTATTGCATTGTATTGTATGACATTTTGTCCCCACAGACTGCTGTATGGAATTCAACCTGCTCTCTACTGGTCAGAGTGTATTGCATTGTATTGTACGACATTTTGTCCCCACAGACTGCTGTGTGGAATTCAACCTGCTCTCTACTGGTCAGAGTGTATTGCATTGTATTGTACGACATTTTGTCCCCACAGACTGCTGTATGGAATTCAACCTGCTCTCTACTGGTCAGAGTGTATTGCATTGTATTGTATGACATTTTGTCCCCACAGACTGTTGTGTGGAATTCAACCTGCTCTCTACTGGTCAGAGTGTATTGCATTGTATTGTACGACATTTTGTCTGCTGTGTGGAATTCAACCTGCTCTCTACTGGTCAGAGTGTATTGCATTGTATTGTATGACATTTTGTCCCCACAGACTGCTGTGTGGAATTCAACCTGCTCTCTACTGGTCAGAGTGCATCAAAACCCCTTGTTTTCCTTTCTTTCGTTTTCTTTCTGCTGCTGAATTTATTCTGTGATCAAAATGACATTTGCCCACAGATTATTGCCAGGGACAACCCTTTTGTTGCTGTGAGTTTGTTTTTTTGTTGATTTTTGTGTTCTTGTGTGCTCAGTGCATGCTGCATACAAGACCACAGATGTCTGTCTCAACCAAATGACTAGCACCCAGACCAGTGCTCAAGAGGGTGTGATGGAGGAGGAGAGAGGGTCAAAATCAGTCCACATATGGGTACTGAGCCTCTGCACACCTACTTCCTCTTCAGGCACACAGCACAAACTGAAATGGAACAAGAATAACAGAATGCGACCAGCATGCAGCATGCATGACAAGGTCACAGCACAAACTGAAATGGAACAAACAAATCACTCAGAAAAACACACTGATAGAGATATGGATGGAATAAAAAATAAGTAAATAAAAAAAACAGACACATAAACTGGTGAAAAAATTAATATAAACCAACACAGAACAATGCGAACAGGGAAACAATGATGTTCATTTTCTGAATGACACAGAAACAGAAAGAAAATGAAAAACAATGATAGAGCTCCCAAGCAAACATAGATGAAGTGACGTGCAGAGTGAAAAGGGAGGTGACTCACATGGTACAGTGCTGAGTGAAAAGGGAGGTGACTCACATGGTACAGTGCTGAGTGAGAAGGGAGGTGACTCACATAGCACAGACAGAGAAAAGGGAGGTGACTCACATGGCGCAGTGCTGACAGTGATGGCAGAGTCCAGGCTGGACACTGACAGGTTCATGTTCACCCCCCCAGTGTGGGGCGTCTCCATCGTGTGGAACATCGGGTCACCACTGGCTGTAACACCATCACACAGCACACCATCACACACAGCTGTAACACCATCACACAGCACACCATCACACACAGCTGTAACACCATCACACAGCACACCATCACACAGCACACCATCACACAGCACACCATCACACAGCACACCATCACACACAGCTGTAACACCATCACACAGCACACCATCACACACAGCTGTAACACCATCACACAGCTGTAACACCATCACACAGCACACCATCACACAGCACACCATCACACACAGCTGTAACACCATCACACAGCACACCATCACACACAGCTGTAACACCATCACACACAACTGTAACACCATCACACAGCACACCATCACACACAGCTGTAACACCATCACACAGCACACCATCACACACAACTGTAACACCATCACACAGCACACCATCACACACAACTGTAACACCATCACACACAACTGTAACACCATCACACAGCACACCATCACACACAGCTGTAACACCATCACACAGCACACCATCACACACAGCTGTAACACCATCACACAGCACACCATCACACAGCACACCATCACACAGCACACCATCACACACAGCTGTAACACCATCACACACAGCTGTAACACCATCACACACAGCTGTAACACCATCACACAGCACACCATCACACACAGCTGTAACACCATCACACAGCACACCATCACACACAGCTGTAACACCATCACACAGCACACCATCACACAGCACACCATCACACACAGCTGTAACACCATCACACACAGCTGTAACACCATCACACAGCACACCATCACACACAGCTGTAACACCATCACACACAGCTGTAACACCATCACACAGCACACCATCACACAGCACACCATCACACACAGCTGTAACACCATCACACAGCACACCATCACACACAGCTGTAACACCATCACACACAGCTGTAACACCATCACACAGCACACCATCACACAGCTGTAACACCATCACACAGCACACCATCACACAGCTGTAACACCATCACACAGCACACCATCACACAGCTGTAACACCATCACACAGCACACCATCACACACAACTGTAACACCATCACACACAACTGTAACACCATCACACACAGCTGTAACACCATCACACACAGTTGTAACAACATCACAGACCACACCATCACACTGAGGTGTAACACCACCACACACACGGCTGTAACACCACCACCACACACACATGGCTGTAACACCACCACCACACACACACGGCTGTAACACCACCACCACACACAGCTGTAACATCACACACAGCTGTAACACCACCATCACACACACACAGCTGTAACACCACCACACACACACACGACTGTAACACCACCACACACACACACGGCTGTAACACCACCACACACACACACGGCTGTAACACCACCATCACACACACACGGCTGTAACACCACCATCACACACACACGGCTGTAACACCACCACACACACACACGGCTGTAACACCACCACCACACACACACGGCTGTAACACCACCACACACACACACGGCTGTAACACCACCATCACACGGCTGTAACACCACCACACACAGCTGTGCCACACACTGCCAGGTGACTGACCCAGGTAGTTGCAGTCCTCAGGTAGGCGCTCTGTGACATCCTCGAACTGTCCACTCCTCATGTCGTGCTCCAGCACCAGGCCCACACGGGCGTAGTCCTCGGGGCCCATGCGGCGGTTCACTGCCCCTGCCGCCCCCTCCGACCTGGACTCCGCTGTTCAGCAGCAAAACTCTCCTTGACTCTCACAGTCACACATCTCTCCATGACTTCTATACCACTGTCTTACTTTTCACTCAGCACTGTACCATGTGATTCACTCCCCTTCTCACTCATCATTCGGATGAGAGATGATAAACCAAGGTCCCGTGTGCAGCATGCATTTAGCGCATGTAAAAGAACCCACGGCAACAAAAGGGTTGTTCTTAGCAAAATTCTGTAGAAAAATCCACTTCGATAGGAAAAACAAATAAAACTACACGCAGGAAAAAATACAAAAAAATGGGTGGCGCTGTAGTGTAGCGACGCGCTCTCCCTGGGGAGAGCAGCCCGAATTTCACACAGAGAAATCTGATGTGATAAAAAGAAATACAAATACAAATACACATTTCTGTGTTCTCTGCCAAATGAACATAGACTTCCCCGGCTCCTGCCACCTACAAAGAGGCCCGCAACTTTGTGCCTTGGACAGAGAGGCTTTCAGGCAGGACTTGCATAGGACTGTGTCACCCACTCTTTGCCCCTCTGTAGAACCCCTGGACTCCACTCTACATGCTGACGTTGGACAGACATGCTCCTGTCACCCGCTGTAAAGTCAAGGATGGACGGTCTGCCCCTTGGTACTCTAGTGTTAGAGAGGAGCTGAGGAAAGCTAAGAAAGACAGACAAAATGCAGAGGAACAGAGTAAAAAGACTGGACTGGTTGTTTGTGAACAAATCTTTGCCTCTGCGAAGAGAAAAGTCACCAAGATTGTCCAAAAGGCAAAAATTATGTATTATAGTGCTCAGATTTCAGGTAGCAATCGATGTGGAGAGCTTTTCAGTGTCAGTGGTAGAGTAAGACTCATTGGCAATGAAAGGTCATCACCCCTCCCCAATTTGTATCCTCTTAGTTGCCAACCGTTTTTAGTGATTATTTTAGAATGAAGATAGCTAACATTCACTTTGAAGTTGATAGCGGGAGCACTACCCATATAGCCGAGTCTTGCAACACTGGTACTTTTGTTGCCTCAAAGTTTGACATCACACAAGAACTTGATCATATGACAACTGCTGCATTACCTGTGATCAGTTTGAATCAAGCCACTAATTCAGTTTCCTCTGTTTTTGACTGCTTCCATCGTGTCATAGAACATGAACTAAAAAAAGATCATTTTAAAGTCAAAACCGACCACCTGCCAACTAGATCCCATCCCTACCTCTTTATTAGTTGAAAACATTGACACTCTCTTAGCCACTTTGACACATATAGTCAATGAAAGTCTTCTGTCGGGTTCTTTCCCCTCTGGTTATAAAGCCGCAGTTGTAAAACCACTACTTAAGAAAACCTCTATTGATCAGAATGTTCTACAAAATTATCGACCAGTCTCAAACTTATCTCTTATGTCTAAGGTCACTGAAAAAATTTTTCTGAGTCAGTTATTTGAATACTTCAACTCACATTCCCTGCTGTCACCCAACCAACCAGCATACAGACCCTCACATCGTACAGAAACTGCACTTCCGTTACACCCCAACACCCACATTCAAGAGAGCACTCAAAACATATCTTTTCAAAATGTACTTCTCACACTGAAATTTTTCCATCTGCATATGCTTGCTGTGAATTTTGTTGCTGGATGTGCTCTTTGTGTTGATCTGTATGCATCTGTGATGATTTTGGTGTGTTTTTCGTGGTACCTGGTTCCCTGGTGTTTATTTTTAACAATGATGAATGTGATGTGCTTTGTTTTGCTGTGATGTGCACCTGTGTGATTTGAGACTGTGATGGTGCCTGTGTGAATTTACATATACATTTTTTTTATAATGTCACTTAGTTTTACATATGCATATCTTAGCCACTGTCGTGAAACTGTGTAGACTTTGTACATATTTTACAACACTTGATTTGTATATTTTTTATCGTAAAGCACGGTGAGCCACATCTGAGATCTATATAAGCCTATATTTTATTATTATTATTATTATCATTACAATACTCCCACCCTCACACCCCACAGTACACACAGTACTGTCGCCCCCACAGTACACAGGACAATACTCCCACCCTCACACCCCACAGTACTGTCACCCCACACCCCACAGTACACACAGTACTCTCACCCCCACACCCCACAGTACACACAGTACTCTCACCCCCACACCCCACAGTACACAGGACAATACTCCCACCCCCACACCCCACAGTACACAGGACAGTACTCCCACCCCCACACCCCACAGTACACAGGACAGTACTCCCACCCCCACACCCCACAGTACAAAGGACAGTACTCCCACCCCCACACCCCACAGTACACACAGTACTCTCACCCCCACACCCCACAGTACAGACAGTACTCTCACCCCCACACCCCACAGTACACAGGACAGTACTCCCACCCCCACACCCCACAGTACACAGGACAGTACTCCCACCCCCACACCCCACAGTACACACAGTACTCTCACCCCCACACCCCACAGTACACACAGTACTCTCACCCCCACACCCCTCAGTACTCTCACCCCCACACCCCACAGTACACAGGACAGTACTCTCACCCCCACACCCCACAGTACACAGGACAATACTCCCACCCCCACACCCCACAGTACACACAGTACTCTCACCCCCACACCCCACAGTACACACAGTACTCTCACCCCCACACCCCACAGTACACACAGTACTCTCACCTCCACACCCCACAGTACACAGGACAATACTCCCACCCCCACACCCCACAGTACACAGGACAGTACTCCCACCCCCACACCCCACAGTACACACAGTACTCTCACCCCCACACCCCACAGTACACACAGTACTCTCACCCCCACACCCCACAGTACACAGGACAATACTCCCACCCCCACACCCCACAGTACACAGGACAGTACTCCCACCCCCACACCCCACAGTACAGACAGTACTCTCACCCCCACACCCCACAGTACAGACAGTACTCTCACCCCCACACCCCACAGTACACACAGTACTCTCACTCCCACACCCCACAGTACAGACAGTACTCTCACCCCCACACCCCACAGTACAGACAGTACTCTCACCCCCACACCCCACAGTACACACAGTACTCTCACTCCCACACCCCACAGTACAGACAGTACTCTCACCCCCACACCCCACAGTACAGACAGTACTCTCACCCCCACACCCCACAGTACACAGGACAGTACTCTCACCCCCACACCCCACAGTACACAGGACAGTACTCCCACCCCCACACCCCACAGTACAGACAGTACTCTCACCCCCACACCCCACAGTACAGACAGTACTCTCACCCCCACACCCCACAGTACACACAGTACTCTCACCCCCACACCCCACAGTACACAGGACAGTACTCTCACCCCCACACCCCACAGTACACAGGACAATACTCCCACCCCCACACCCCACAGTACAGACAGTACTCTCACCCCCACACCCCACAGTACAGACAGTACTCTCACCCCCACACCCCACAGTACACACAGTACTCTCACCCCCACACCCCACAGTACAGACAGTACTCTCACCCCCACACCCCACAGTACACACAGTACTCTCACCCCCACACCCCACAGTACACACAGTACTCTCACCCCCACACCCCACAGTACACAGGACAGTACTCTCACCCCCACACCCCACAGTACACAGGACAATACTCCCACCCCCACACCCCACAGTACACACAGTACTCTCACCCCCACACCCCACAGTACAGACAGTACTCTCACCCCCACACCCCACAGTACAGACAGTACTCTCACCCCCACACCCCACAGTACAGACAGTACTCTCACCCCCACACCCCACAGTACACAGGACAGTACTCTCACCCCCACACCCCACAGTACACAGGACAATACTCCCACCCCCACACCCCACAGTACAGACAGTACTCTCACCCCCACACCCCACAGGACAGTACTCTCACCCCCACACCCCACAGTACACAGGACAGTACTCCCACCCCCACACCCCACAGTACAGACAGTACTCTCACCCCCACACCCCACACTACAGACAGTACTCTCACCCCCACACCCCACAGTACACAGGACAGACAGTACTAACGTGGCATTGCGTATGCTGACAAGATCTTTATCAGGAACTCCAGCTGTTTGGGAGACAGCAGGGCGTGAAATGCTCCCAGGTGTGTGGACACGTCAAACTGGGGGGAAAAACAGCCATCACTGTATTCACCACACACATCACATACATGTCTACACACACACACACAGAGTATAAGACACTGAACATGCAAGTGAGTATGCACACTCTTACATGTACATGTATATCTCGATATGAACCACCCTACTATACACCATCATCACTCAGACAAAAAAAAATCACAAAAAATACAAAGCATAAAGTAACTGAATGAAACTCACTGTACCTGACCCACTGACCCCTCTCCTCACATTGATGTGAACGCCCACCCCCCTCCCTCTTCACTGCTCTCAGAAGCTGAGTCACTGTCAGTACCTTCTCACTGGTTGCTTTCTTCACTGCAGATACTTTATTCAACATCTTCATCACCTCGTCGATATCGAAACCTTCAGTTTGAAGCATTTCAATCAATTCAGCAGCAGGAAACGCCACTGTCATGATCTAGTTTGCTCCCAAGATTTCCACTTGTATCACCTGCGATGCCATTTTCGATACATATGCAGATTAGCTTGTCGTGTGGGGTCCTGAACTCACTGGCTCACTGTGAAGTGTGTTGTTAAGAAATCTCATGAAGAAACTTTCCATTTGACCCTTGACACGTTCGCAATGCCTAGTGTAGCTGCAATTGTTATGCTACCTCATGAGGAAAATGTGGAAAAAATTTTATTTGTCAAAACTGCTATAGCGTTCCGTTGTCTGGAATGCTAGTTTACGTCAGGAATGCTATAGCGTTCCATCGTCCGGAGTGAGTTAATATTCTCTCACATTAATAATTTTGCCAATGCCGTGAACAAACATTTGCAAGTGTACATATACCTTTTTATTTTCTGTGGCAGAAGAGGTTAACAATCTTCATTCTTTATCAATTCATGTTTTAGCATCTGAAGAACACAAAAGAGAAAACCTGCATTCTCCCACTGCATTCAGGCACAGCTCTTCAAAGGTTTACAGTGTCAGCACTGAACAAAGCATACAAAAAATCCACCCTTCATTGTTTTCAAATTCAGTTTGATGACTGCAATACAAAAACTTGAAAAGCTGATTAAGAATGGACCACTTTGCATGATTCCAAATTCAGCGGCTCATTTCCATCTCTAATGTACCAGAACATTTCAGTATTTTTCTCTCTTCACTCACTGACATGTCACATCTTGACACTTGGCTCAGAAACAAAAACAACAAAAAGAAAAAAACAAAACAAAAAAAATTCCAGTATATTAATTTTGTCCTGATAAAAGACTTAAGTCTAACTACCACTTGGTTTGAAAAAAAAGAAGATCAGTTTATAAAGAAAAAGAGCACTATCCAAAAAGGAAGCTTTGACAATCACTGGCAATCAAAGCAGGTGCTTACTTTGGGGCCTTCCACCGATTCTCTGCTCTTGATCCTGATCTTGATGTCGGATCTGCCGGCCACCATGGCGATGGGGACTGGCACCACCTGCAGCCCGTCCTGGGCAGGGTCCTGGGCTGGGTCCTGAGCAGGGTCCTGGGGAGGGTCACCGTCCTCCTGGTGAGAGTCCACACCCCCCTCCCCCTCCATGGCCTCCTCCAGGGCTGACACAAACAGCTGGACACACACACACACACCTCCATCATCACCCCCTCCCCCTCCTCCAGGGCTGACACAAACAGCTGGACACACACACACACACCTCCATCATCACCCCCTCCCCCTCCTCCAGGGCTGACACAAACAGCTGGACACACACACACACACACACACCTCCATCATCACCCCCTCCCCCTCCTCCAGGGCTGACACAAACAGCTGGACACACACACACACACACACACACACACCTCCATCATCACCCCCTCCCCCTCCTCCAGGGCTGACACAAACAGCTGGACACACACACACACACACCTCCATCATCACCCCCTCCCCCTCCTCCAGGGCTGACACAAACAGCTACACACACACACACACACACACACACACACACACACACACACACAAACATACACACACACACACATCCTTCCCCCTCCTCCAGGACTGACACAAACAGCTACACACACACACACACACACACACACACACAAACATACACACACACCTACACACACACACACAAACACACATGCCCTTCCCCCTCCTCCAGGACTGACACAAACAGCTGGACACACACACACACACACACAAACCTCCATCATCACCCCCTCCCCCTCCTCCAGGACTGACACAAACAGCTATACACACACACACACACACACACACACACAAACATACACACACACACACACACAAACACACATGCCCTTCCCCCTCCTCCAGGACTGACACAAACAGCTACACACACACACACACACACACCCTTCCCCCTCCTCCAGGACTGACACAAACAGCTACACACACACACACACACACACACACACACACACACATGCCCTTCCCCCTCCTCCAGGACTGACACAAACAGCTGGACACACACACACACAAACCTCCATCATCACCCCCTCCCCCTCCTCCAGGACTGACACAAACAGCTATACACACACACACACACACACACACACACACACATACACACACACACACACACAAACATACACACACACACACACAAACACACATGCCCTTCCCCCTCCTCCAGGACTGACACAAACAGCTACACACACACACACACACACACACACACACACACACACACACACACCCTTCCCCCTCCTCCAGGACTGACACAAACAGCTGGACACACACACACACACACACACACACCTCCATCATCGCCCCCTCCCCCTCCTCCAGAACTGACACAAACAGCTGGACACACACACACACACACACACACACACACACACCTCCATCATCGCCCCCTCCCCCTCCTCAGCTGGACACACACAGGCAAAGGGTAAAGAGACAGCACTGTAAACAGCTATGTCAAAACAAAACCAAAAAAGGAATGAGAAAAAAAAATAACAACAGCAAAGTCCACCATGCAAAGAGTGCTCACGTCAGGGTGGGAGGTGGTGGCCGAGTGGGCCGTAGCCTCAGGGGAGCAGGGCGTGGGTTGGTCGTCCAGCGTGATGCTCAACCCTATCACCTGCACGTTCTTGGTCAGCCAGGCCCCCATCGGACTCCCACTGGCCTCACCGTCGTTCTTGCCCTCTGACCCCTCTCTGGCCTTCAGCACTTCATCGTCAAACATCTCCAGCCTGCAAGCATCACACAGAGAATACAAGTTCCTCAGTCGCTTCAGCTGTTGCTCTCCATCTCTTGTTCCTGCTCCACTTATCTTCATGGGACTCTCTTCTTTCAGTCTGTCTGGACTACATTCAGTTTTCCTTCAATGGTACAACAACAAAATCATTCAGATGTGCTTTTAGTCTGTCACTGGCACTGAATTGGACTCCATACCACTCTTTCAGTCTGTCACATGTGCTAAACAGGACTCCATACCACTCTTTCAGTCTGTCACATGTGCTGAACAGGACTCCATACCACTCTTTCAGTCTGTCACTTACACCAAACAGGACTATTCAAATCTACTTTTAGACACTTTTAGTTTTAGACATTTGAACACCTTCTTGCACTTGTATGAGGTACCTGTCAAAAAGACACTGACACAGACACATAAGGTACTGTCAAAAAGACACTGACACAGACACATAAGGTACCTGTCAATAAGACACTGACAAAGTCACATAAGGTACCCGTCAAAAAGACACTGACACAGACACATAAGGTACTGTCAAAAAGACATGACACAGACACATAAGGTACCTGTCAATAAGACACTGACAAAGTCACATAAGGTACCCGTCAAAACGACATGACACAGACACATAAGGTACCTGTCAAAAAGACATGACACAGACACATAAGGTACCTGTCAATAAGACACTGACAAAGTCACATAAGGTACTGTCAAAAAGACACTGACACAGACACATAAGGTACTGTCAAAAAGACATGACACAGACACATAAGGTACCTGTCAATAAGACATGACACAGACACATAAGGTACCTGTCAATAAGACATGACACAGACACAAAAGGTACCTGTCAATAAGACACTGACACAGACACATAAGGTACCTGTCAATAAGACACTGACAAAGTCACATAAGGTACCTGTCAAAAAGACACTGACACAGACACAAAAAGTACCTGTCAAAAAGACACTGACACAGACACATAAGGACCCTGTCAAAAAGACATGAAACAGACAGATGAGGTACCTGTCAATAAGACACTGACACAAACACATAAGGTAGCTGTCAATAAGACACTGTCAAAGACTGACACATATGGTACCTGTCAAAAAGACACGGACACACAAGGTACCTGTCAAAAAGACATGACACAGAAACATAAGGTACCTGTTCAAAAGTCACTGACAGTGACACATGAGGTACCTGTCAAAAAGACACTGACAGTGACACATAAGGTACTGTCAGAAAGACATGACAGACACATATGGTACCTGTCAATAAGACATGACACAGACAGATGAGGTACCTGTCAATAAGACACTGACAGTGACATGAGGTACCTGTCAAAAAGACATGATACAGACAGATAAAATACCTGTCAAAAAGACACTGACAGCCACACATGGAATGCCTGTCCAAAAGACACTGGCACAGACACATAAGGTACCTGTCCAAAAGTCACTGACAGTGACACATAAGGTACCTGTCAAAAAGACACTAACACAGACAGATGAGGTACCTGTCAAAAAGACATGATACAGACACAATAGGTACCTGTCAAAAAGACAATGACAAAGACACATAAGGTACCTGTCAAAAAGACATGACACAGACAGATGAGGTACCTGTCAAAAAGACACTGACAGTGACACATAAGGTACCTGTCAAAAAGACACTGACACATATGGTACCTGTCAAAAAGACACGGACACATAAGGTACCTGTCAAAAAGATACTAACAGCAACACATAAGGAACCTATGACATACAGATGAGGTATCAAAAGACATGACACAGACACATGAGGTACCTGTCAAAAAGACATAACACCGACACATAAGGTACCTGTCAAAGTGGATTTCCAGCCCAATTGACTGCTTGTCCTCTTGTACCTCTAGTCGTATGGTGACATTCTCTGCCACCACATGCACCATGGTCTTGACTGCAACACACATCAAATCATGTTACACACATTAAATCATGTTGATAACCACCACATACACTGCTACACATCAATTCATTACATCACAAATCAAGCAATACCAAATGCCAGTCTACGTTCAGTAGTACTGGGTCCGCAAGAGGTCACTAGAGCTGCTTGCTCAATAACTGAGGCTGGAGGGGTCAGTCGGAAATGTTGTCACTTGCTGTGTCTGAACGAAATGGGACCAGGAGGGTCCAGTCACAATTATTGAGCCGCTTAAAGAGACCGCCAGAAGAGGAGCTAATTGATTTAATGGGCAGATAGTTTATCTCAAGTCTTAGGAGGTTATTTTTGTTTGTTTTGTTTTTTTGTTTGGTTTTTTTTTTTTTTTTTGAAAGATTGTGTGTGTGCCTGGAATGGATTAAGATGATATACTGAACATAATTATAAACAGAGGGAACGTTATAAAAAGTTTTGTCTGTCTATTGGTGCGCCTTCTGAACGAATGGAGTGATGTGTGACCATGGAGTATGACAATTACTTTTACAGTAAATGACTTCCACCCAAATTCTGTGTGCACATGTACACATGTGCGTGTGTGCCTGGGTGAATACAATACAAAACAATACAATAGATTTTATTGTCATGAAACCTTAAGGTTTATAAGACACAAGTGCAATGGTAATTGAATGAATGAATGAATGAATGAAAAATACACAATTAATTAATCAATCAATTAATGCAATAAATTGCAACAGCATTCATCAACAAATTTTCCTAATCTTGTTTGTATATATTAATCATCTGTTAGCATCACCTGACTGGGAATATTTCCTGTGTTATTCAAATTTTGAATATCTTTTAAAAATTGTTGCCTCAAGACGGATTTCGTCTTCCAGTATGTTGCACTTGCTGCACAATCTGTCTTCTTGTGGAATATTTAAATATCTACCCTTCTTAATCTTTAGGTCATGCGTGCATATTCTGAGTTTTGTTAAAGCTTGTCTGCGTTTTGTATCCGATATATTTAAAAGATAGGTTTCAGTTTTGTACTCTGCTACAATCGTATTGTAAAATTTTAGCTTTAATGTTTTTTCTATTCTATCTTGCCAGTGTTTGATATATTCTTCTTTTTTTTCTTTCTAATTTTTGATATACCACATATTTCAGTCTATGTACTCTGAATGTGAATTGGTTTTTCCAAATATGATCAAGGCCTATAATTTTGAGTATCTTTATAACAAGTATCAACTATGAGAAAGTTGTATTTTCCTGTTGGTACATGGACTTATATAATTTGTTGATGAGGGAAGTTTCTGGTTACTGAATTATGTGAATCAAACATGTAATAATTTGGCATATCATCTTTAAACTTATTGGGAATCTGCCCAATTCACCTAACACAGGAAGCACCATAGCTGTTTTGTGTACTCCAAGTATTTGCTTACAGAATTTAATGTGTAATTTTTCATGTGGAAACTTATTTGATAAGCAGTCGTCAAAATGTGCTAAATCGAAAGAATCATCCAGTTTGACTTGGTAAGGTAACTATACCTCCGCCCCATAAATCGATATTGGCGTTATCAAAGTATCATACAGTTTAGATATGGTACCTGGATTGATGTTGATATTTTTTTTAATGTTCTTCGTAGAGTATGCAATGCTTTGTTTGCTTGTTTTGTTAGGTGTTCCCATGCTCTTATCAGGCTTCCACTTTTGTGGAATATAACTCCTAAATATTTATATTCTTCTGCTGTTTGTATTATATCTTCCCAACAGTAAAAATACATTGGTATTTTTGGGTCAGATCTTGTATAGATTACCACTTTCGCTTTTTCTCTATTAATTTTTAATTCCCAACTATGGCAATTTGTGTTCAAATTATGTAATTTTTATTGCAGTCCTTTTCTTGTTAAAGACAGAATAACCAGATCATCAGCATAAAGTAAACATGGTACATTGCTGGGTGAAACAGTATTGAATTTCGGAGAATCGTTACTTTCCACATATTTTACAATATCATTTATAAAAATATCAAATAAAGTTGGGCTTAGTGTACTGCCCTATTGTACACCCTTCTATAGAGTTATTTCTGTGCTGAGACCTTCATATGAATTTATTTGAATTTTGGAATTATCATACGTCTTTAATTATAATATCAAAGCATTTACTAGTTATGCCCATTCTTTTCAACTTTAGGAACAAGGCATCATGCCAAACATTATCAAAGGCTTTTTAAAATCCACAAAACCACCATATAATAAACATTTTTTACTTTTAATACTTCATTAATGATTTTTTTTTGAATGAAGATTTGATCAGTTGTTCTGTAGTGTTTCCGAAATCCAATTTGTTCCTTTGTTAGGCGTTCACCTTGTTCTAGGTACTCAGTCATTCGATTATTTAATATTGTGCAGAATACTTTTCCCAAGGTATTGGTTAAGGTTATTCCCCTATAATTATTTGGATCTCCCGGGTTCCCATTTTTCTACAATGGAATGTTTAAACCATTTTTCCAACATTCTGGATATATACCTAGCACGAAAATAATCATAATGTTAAACATTTTTTGAATGATATGGATAGTTATTGGAAGACTTGTTTTGACCTTTCCGTTTGTAATACCATCCAATCCTGGTGATTTATTACTTTTTTTTATGCTTGCACACTTTCTTCATTTTTTTTTTTTTGATATTGTTCAGTTGATATTTAATTTGAAAGCAGACTCTCATCTGTTTGACTCTTTTTAAGTTTGTTTCTGATTTTTTGCCTTTGTTTTTCTTCTATATTCACATCTTTGCCAATGAGCTTTTCCAGCTGTGAAATCCATATGGATGTATTCAACTGATATTTGTGTATGGCATTCTCGCCTGCAGTTTGTAAACTTTTTAATGTTTTCCAAGCGGTGTTCGGATCTTTATAAAGGACGTCACTGATTTTATTCGCAAGATCATTTGTGTACATTCTTTTCTTTCGTCTTAACATCATGTGTGTCTGTGTGTGTGTGTGTGTGTGTGTGCATGTGCATGCATGGTTGTGTGTGCGCGCAGGTGCATGTGTGTGTTTATGTGAGTTGTTTGTTGTTGATGTTACTGGTGCTTACTTTTCTCAATCAGCTCTGCCATCCAGGTGACGGCCTTGCTCTTGGCAGTGACATCACAGTGGTCCTGGTCTTTGTCACCTGACACCTCTTCATTCACCGTCTGCTCTGCAAAGCGCAGACTGGCGTCCATGGAATTCATCATGGAGGCCGACATAGCCTCCAGCAGCTGGGCTGTACAGCAAAACACCAAAACACAGCCTTCAATCATGGGCTGTACAGCAAAACACCAAAACACAGCCTTCAATCATGGGCTGTACAGTACAACACAGCCTTCAATCATGAGCTGTACAGCACAACACAGCCTTCAGTCATGGGCTGTACAGCACAACACAGCCTTCAGTCATGGGCTGTACAGCACAACACCATACCACACCCTTCAATCAACACTCGGCAATCTGCTGTTTAACAAAGACTGATATGGATACTTATAAAGCCCACATCCTCCATCAGAGACCAAGCTCAAAGTGCTTTACAAACATGCACAACAGACTGCCTACCTGGGTACAGTCAAGTGAGAAAGAAAGTAAAAAGAAAAAGAACTGGTCAGTGATCAGAACCTAATCCAGAGAAGCTGAATTCAAAAACAAAACAAAAAAGAAGAAAATACAGGAGAGTCGTCAACTTTTTATCCAACACACACACACACAAACAAAACTATTTTAAACTGTTTGTATGTCGCCTAGAGAAGGCACAACAGTAGATGTTTTTCTCAGTGTGTGATAACTACGTTAGTATGGACATGCTTTTTCTTGTTTGCTATATTGAACTTTCCCTGCAAAAGCATCAGAGGCATTCAAGCTGTCCCAAGGAATTACAAACATCTTTTGTCAAACACTCTGAACAGGGACATCTTTGCTGGGACTGTGAAATTCAGCATTTCATACCCACATCACTGCACAGATGACACCAACACTGATTTTTTCAAAAAACATTACGACCCTTTCCTGACCAAACATTTAATTAAAAATGTGTAACTAAACTAAATTGAAATAAAAGATAACCAGCAACATATAGCAATTGGATTTTACCATCAAAGTCCATGTTAGACACAACACAATAAGAAACACACACAAAATGAGAAACTGGATCAAATGTGAAAACATCAGAAACAAAGGTAGGTCCTAGGCACCAACATGAGTGTGAACAAGACACACATAGCAGCAGACTGCAGTGTGTGTGTGAGCACCGACCAGCTTTGAGTGTGGGCGCCTTTGGGTGCAGGGTGAGGTCGACATCCTTGATGTGGATGACTGTGGGGGCTGTGCTGACCTCCAGCCAGGGGATAGTGGCCAAAAGGGACCCTATGTAGCCCTCAGACAGTTCACATGGCACATCCTCAAGGGCAGCGTTCACTGCCTGCAACACACACACACACACACCTTACAACACTGTCAGTCATCACTGTAACCACACTGAATCCACTGCCTGCAACACACACACCCCCATTACAACACTGTCAGTCATCACTGTAACCACACTGAATCCACTGCCTGCAACACACACACACCCCCATTACAACACTGTCAGTCATCACTGTAACCACACTGAATCCACTGCCTGCAACACACACACCCCCATTACAACACTGTCAGTCATCACTGTAACCACACTGAATCCACTGCCTGCAACACACACACACACCCATTACAACACTGTCAGTCATCACTGTAACCACACTGAATCCACTGCCTGCAACACACACACCCCCATTACAACACTGTCAGTCATCACTGTAACCACACTGAATCCACTGCCTGCAACACACACACACCCATTACAACACTGTCAGTCATCACTGTAACCACACTGAATCCACTGCCTGCAACACACACACACACACCCATTACAACACTGTCAGTCATCACTGTAACCACACTGAATCCACTGCCTGCAACACACACACCCCCATTACAACACTGTCAGTCATCACTGTAACCACACTGAA
Organism: Babylonia areolata; assembly: GCF_041734735.1. Lineage (NCBI taxonomy): Eukaryota > Metazoa > Mollusca > Gastropoda > Neogastropoda > Buccinidae > Babylonia > Babylonia areolata. The sequence continues at coordinate 2,806,723 of NC_134896.1, read as the reverse complement.
TCCACTGCCTGCAACACACACACACACCCATTACAACACTGTCAGTCATCACTGTAACCACACTGAATCCACTGCCTGCAACACACACACATTACAACACTGTCAGTCATCAGGGTCATTACAACACTGTCAGTCAGTCATCAGGGTCATTACAACACTGTCAGTCATCAGGGTCATTACAACACTGTCAGTCAGTCATCAGGGTCATTACAACACGGTCAGTCAGTCATCAGGGCCATTACAACACTGTCAGTCAGTCATCAGGGCCATTACAACACTGTCAGTCAGTCATCAGGGCCACTACAACACTGTCAGTCAGTCATCAGGGCCATTACAACACTGTCAGTCAGTCATCAGGGCCATTACAACACTGTCAGTCAGTCATCAGGGCCATTACAACACTGTCAGTCAGTCATCAGGGCCATTACAACACTGTCAGTCAGTCATCAGGGCCACTACAACACTGTCAGTCAGTCATCAGGGCCATTACAACACTGTCAGTCAGTCATCAGGGTCATTACAACACTGTCAGTCAGTCATCAGGGTCATTACAATACTGTCAGTCAGTCATCGGGGCCACTACAACACTGTCCATCAGTCATCAGGGTCATTACAACACTGTCAGTCAGTCATCAGGGCCACTACAACACTGACAGTCATCAGGGCCACTACAACACTGACAGTGGTCCAGGACAGAACCCTTCAAACCACACCTGTCACCACCATATACCCAGCATGACTTCAGCCCTCAACAACCTGATTCTAAAGATGTCAGCCAAAACTGAATAGGTTGTTAAACTCCACCAGCACTGGACCCCTGGGCAGAGAGAGCTTCACAACAATACAAGTCAGTTCAGCTGACCAGCAGGAGATTGCATCACAGTACACAAACACTGGACACACAGCCTGCTGACATCCTTTCAAATCAAAAAGGACATGCCCACAGGGCTCTGGACTGGTCAGCTTGAAAGTCCTGGGCACAGAGGAGGGAGGGAGGGGAGAGAGAGAAAGAGGGGAAAGAGGGGGTTTGAGACAGACTGACATAGAATGATAGATGTATCACACAACAGACTGGGGTGGGAGGGAGGGGAGAGAGAGAAAGAGGGGAAAGAGGGGGTTTGAGACAGAATGATCCGATGTATCACACAGACTGGGGTATTTCATTGAAAGAGACATATCTTTATGTTGCTCTTTGAAAACCTACACTGGTCACAGACCTAAGGGAACATCAATTAATTATGTTTTAAGAGAAATGAAGGTAATTTGCAACAGACCCTGCATATTTTCAGTTTAAAAACATGTACACAACTAAGAAAAGTTATATGTTGTTTGTTGTCTCAGTTTCAGATTTTGTACTAAAACTGCTTTAAAAACTATCATGCTGTGCAATGGGATCTAAAACTATCAAACTTCACAGTGCACCAACAGTAATGGTATCTATAGACCTTCTTCGTTAGAAAAACAATTAGAGTAATTTGCCCTTGATTACACCAGAAAGAGAATTCGTGGGGTGTCTCTAAAAGCGAAAGTTGCGAGTTTGTCGATTGTACTTGTGTAAATGCTTCACAATGGGTCTGGGGAAAACGGGTGGAAAAAAGTACTGTGTGTGCTGTTCGAACTTCAAAGGAAAAAAGCCACAAACCGATTGCATAGAGCATGGCGAGGTTCATGAACTGAAAAGGACCGCACCCTCAGTGGCAATGATATTCCTTCACTTTTTACAAACAAGGTCTTCAAAACAAGCACAATATGTGACATTTTGAATCAAATGGATTTGTGTGTGTATGTGTGTGTGTTGGTCACATTCTTAGCTGTGATATTTATTCAGCACAGATATGTACATCTAGTACATAGTACAAAACTGACTAGTGTACCCCTGAAACAAACACTACAAAGAATTTCCACTATACAACATTTGTCAGCACATACTTCTTTCAAGTGGAAATGCTTGCACATTTTCAGAAAGTGCTCTAACAATGATACCAAGACAGTGAGATCCTTGCTACTTCCACAGGCAATGTGAATGTTTACACAGAGAGAGAGAGATAAAGCATAGTTATTGTTGCAAATTTAAACAACTCACTGGCTTGAGATTCTGCACATGCATAATGCAGTGAATAGATCTGACACATTTGGGGGGATGTATGGAGTTTGAAAATGTTTGTCTTTAACTACAACAAATGTCATAACATTCAAGCTATAATTATATATTCTTTTCTTTTTTTGTCAAAGTTGTCAGATATGAATGCAAGTCCAAGAAGACACTGCTACTTCTGCATTAGCAGTGGAAACCAATGCTGCTGACAGTAAATTGAGTAATTTTACAAAATTTAACAAATTTGGAAGTGAAAATATGTAATGATCTGACAGCTTTGCTTCCCCCTGTACACCAATCTGACACTGATGACAGTTGACACAGTGAAAGATGACTTATTAGGGCCTTGAAGACTGTTTTGTCAAAAAAATTAGACTGAAGGGGGGTTACAGTACTGGGTGTCAATTTGTAGAGTGTGTGTGTGTTAGCTGAGAGCAGATTGATTCAGGTGGATCATTGGTATTGACAAATTGTGTAAGACAGTCAGATTATTATCTGTGTATTATTTTTTTTTAAGCTTTCTATTTGGAAATTGTGGAGTTTGAATGCTCCTGATTTTTTTTTTTCATACTGATGTGAACAAATATTGCAACTGTTTATATACTGTTTATATTTATCTGATATAATGCTGATTTATATGCAATATATGCATCACTTATATACAAGAGATAATTTGATTTTAACAGCCAAAGCTTATACCCACTGCTTGCTAATGATACTGATCATATGGAGCATTTAAATAAGACTTCAAAAACTGTAGCTGTGATTTTTCTTCTTCTCTTTCAGGGAGAAAGGTGGAGGGGTGTGGGGAGGGGTGCAGTGTGGTTCAAACCAGTTAAGATTCACTGCAGAGTTTTGTTGTTTTTTCTTTCTGATCATGGGAAAAAAAGTCAAAACTTTGTGAATGTAGACAGTGCACTTCAATACTGATGTATATCACACACACACACACACACACACACACACACACTCACACACACAATATCCAAAACTACATGGTGCTCACATCATAAATAACTCAAATTGTTTAGACAATTGTTCATTGTTTAGCGTTTAGGTATGAATGAATGATACAAAAAAATAAAAGAAAATATCTAATCAAAGAGATTTTCTTCAAGTCTGTGTTTGACTCAGACCTGTTTACAGTGCATTTTGTAAACACTAAAACAGTCCAAATTTGATTGTACAGATTTGACAAGTATCAGTATCAGTGACAACAAGTAATAAGCAAATGAAATATATATATAATGATATATGATTTTTTAAAAATACAGGAAATAAAAGATGGGAGGTGGGGCATGCAAATGTAAATAAATGCAAATATTTACACTAAGAATTTACAGCACTACCAGTTTCTAAAAAATGGCATCAAAGAGAAAACTGGTATGTATGTGTTAATCCTTTGCCCAGTTGTTAGATACAATGAACTTACAGGTTTCCATAAAAGAAATACATATTCTAACCTGGTGAAAGTACAGACATATCCATTTTGGGTAAACAGGCCAGCTGATTGTACCAGACTGGTGTGTCTGAATGTCTGGGAGTCTTGAGAAGACTTATCAATGCATGTCACTTGTAATGATGAATGAGTGAGTACTGTATGCACACATGCACGCATGCTATACCATAAGATGAAATCATTCTTTACTTGCAGTTAATCATCAACGCAACTGTGATGAAACACACATGAATCAGTCTTGATGATGATTATCTTTAATCGAATTCTATGCACAGCTCCACCACTCTTCTCTCCACAATTTCCATGGCAAATTGCAGCACTCATTTCCCCACAGATTTCCATGCTCAACTCCAACACTCTCCTCCCAACAATATGTATTAAAAAGTCATGTGATAGAAAAGCCAGAAAAAGATCAAATTCATTGGAACAGCAGTGGCCATTTTCTCAAGTCTGAAACCTGTTTTTAGGAGGCGCGCACGCGCACGTGCACACAAACACACACACACACACTCACTCATACTATGTAGCAACAATATGAAATGCAAGAATGTATATAGATTCTGAATGAATGGGTCACCCACAGGAGCGATACTTTTTTCTTCAGCTCAGTTGTTAAAAATCTGCGGGAGGTTTATGTCGCTGTGACAGCAGAAATGTCTCTGTGACAGCAGAAACTGACTTGACTTCGCCTTCTTGTTTCTGGTTCCGCGACAATTAAAAATCTTTGCACGACGAACAAGTTCAACTTTCGAGCTACTTATCAGTTGTCCATTCTTTTATTAAATACTCTTTCGGTTCTTTAACTTTCAAGCGCACTTTCAGTTTCAGCAGACAGAGTAGCCATGTTGCCTTATCCGGATGTCCCAAGGTGAAGGGGCTGAACTTTTCACTGACTTTCGTTTCCTAACTAACAAGGTCTATATATAACATCATTTGAACTAAACACTGTAATGCAGCTCATACTACAGGTCTGGACACAGTATGCTAGCCTTCCTGACAACCCAACTCCTCAGTGAACCACACAGACAAAGGGCTGCTGTGGTGTGGGTATGAACACAGCCAGCTATTCTCACACCCACTGCCTCCAGCTACAGCATGATTTGCTCAACCCCCACCACAGGATTGTGCAACCCTTCACTCACTATTCACTGAGCACTATTCACCTCACAGTGGAGGCAGAGGAGGATCACTACACAATGTGAAAGAAAACTGACCACTGAACAGTGGGGTGGGGATGGAGGTGGGCAGAGTGGAGAGAGCAGAAGGAAAAGGCAGAAAGTGGGTCAAACAGGGATTTTATTCCCTTTCCAAAGGAAGCTTCTTTCTCTTGTACTCTGGGCCACACGGTGAATGATTTCTCTTCTGCAGTTCCTAGTTAACATCCAGAGCTATTTCAAATTCAACGGTGCCTCAATGACATGCAGATGTTGAACTGCATATATCCCCCAAAAATTTTTGTTATAACTATAAACACCTACAATGAATCAGTCAATCCTCTAGAAAAACCTGTACATAAAGTTTACACTCTTTTCTTTGTTTCATACACTGCAAAGCCTGACTGGTACAGTGGTAACCTTCATTTTGTTAGAAACCTGAGAAATCTTTCTTTTAAGAAGAAAAAAAGAACGAAAAACCAGTTTTAGAGGCAGAGACAGGGCATGATCATAATATTAATATGGAGGTCAGTTGCAGGATTGAGATCTAGATACAAGTGAGAAAGTGGCATCAACAAGAGACTGATCTACACTACAGAGCTCTCGCTGTTTGATCAGTACAAATTTTACTTTGAGTGAAGCCAAACCAACTCCATGCAAAGACAGCCACAATATGATAATTCTGTCCAGAAACAACAAAACACTGTTGTTGTTGTTTTAACTCAGTATTTCATCTTTTTTCCCTCAAGGCCTGACTGAGCATGTTGGGTTACGCTGCTGGTCAGACATATGCTCCATATAGGTGGTGTAGCGTATATATATGTAGTATATATATATATATTAATTATTATCCATATATACAGATTTTTCCAAACACAGTGACGCCTCAGTGAGTTACTGAACTGAACTGAACTTTGTTGTTGGTCTTGTTTTGTTTTTTAAATACATATTTAGAATGGAGAATCTACCTAAATATTTCCAAAATTATTCCCAAGCAATATTAAATGTAGTAAAGTATCCAAATCTACGTGTTTCTGTGGGGCGTTTTTTTGTGTGTTTTTTAACAAAATGAATAAATAAAACACAAACATGGTATAAGTTACACTTACAGCAGATTTCATTCACAATTTTTAATTCAAAATTCTAAGCTGAAAACATGCTATGCTTGACTTTATAAAATAAATAAATAACCCACACCACTGAAATCATTCCAGCAAAAAAAAAAGAAAAAAAAAGGGTGGGGTGGGTGGGGAACAAAGGCAGCTTGAGTTGTCTTAACTGATACTGGACTCATCTCATCAGAGTGGGATGGGAGAGAGAGAACTAAGTACATGCCTGATCAAGTTTGGCCAAATTAACAGTTACTCACATGTAGTGCCCCAGTTAAAAACAAGATTTGGGTCAAGGAATGGAATGTGAGCAAGTAAAGTCTTTGTGACTTTTTATTTCCTACCTAGTCTTGTGACGTTTTTTTTTCTGTGACTTTTCTGCGACTTTCTTAACGATCACCCATGGGATACATATTCTTCCTTCTTCAACAGGAACGCATCCATAAACAGTAAACAGCGAGCTTAATTTGTGAACGACTAATTTGGTTGGTAACTGTTTCAACTTTGGATATGACTGGGATGGGGGACAGAAAATTAGCCGTTCCCTTATTCTTAGTTCGAATACACGACTTTGTGACCGATGGTGGAGACAGCGTCCGAGTTATTTTTAGGCACTTCGTTGTCTAACATGTCTGCGTAAGTCCACCGCGTCTTATGCTATCCAAATCTACGTCGTTGTTGGGCCTGCTTTATTCAAAAAACACCAGTTCAGAAGTTATCCCCGGTTAGTTTTCTCACAATTCATTATCTGCTGTCTCTTTCTGAGAAGTTTGAATATATTCATCTGTTCACGAAACGCTGACCCAGAATTGAACGCATGCGTACGCCACACAGCTGTTCTTTGTTTACAAAAATTTCAGGCAGCCATTGCAGTATGACCACTTGCTTATGTGGGTAAACAATGAAACATCAACAACAACAACAAAAATCTAAAACACAACTTCATAAAAGTAAAAAGCAGAAACATGCACTAATGCCTTTGGCTGAACTAATAACAGACACAAAATAATCTACGTACCTGTGGTTTCAAAACCACATCCCGAGCACGAAGTTCTTGTTTTGACCAGCCAGTACTTATTTCTAGCTGGGTCGAAGTAATCTTTGTGTAGTGGCCTAAATATTTTTCAAATAAAAAAGAAATGGACCTTTGAACAACGGGTGCCCAGTGTTTCACAAAACTTTTCAGATTACGGATTCGTTCACTGAAGAAGTTATTCATGATCACTTCGACACTAGTTCGCCATTCTTCGAAACACAACTTGGCTAAACAGGCAAGGGAAATCACTCTGGATTGTCAGCTTGCTGGTGCCGATGAGGATTTTTAAGTTATTGGTGACAACCAATCAGGAGTCGAGAAACACGCTGGACACTGCACAATCAATCCGAGTAGACGATTTTTTTCCTTTGATTTTCCTGGAAAACATAAACAAATTGTACAGAAATGGCTTTTAACGCTGACTGTATCAACGCAAAGCGATTGCAGTATTCATATAAAGGACTTAAAAATATTACGTTGAGATTGCCTGTGTCAGCGTTCTTTGGAGCAAGACTCAATATTTTAACAGCCTAAAAGAAGCTGATCGTTTGTGAGCCTTGATAAACACGAGTTATTGACAAAAACGAAATACGACTTTGATGGATAAATTGACTGAGCTCGTCAACGACCTGACCAACAATAAAAAGGAGTAAATCTGAATGGGCATGAAAAGCCAAAAATGGCTAAGTTGTATATAACAACGCCCCAAATCCTGATTCTGATCCTGATAAAACAACCGTTATGATTTTTCGCAAGGAAGGTCACTTGTCTGATTGTGAGAAATGGTATCGCGACAGTGTAGAACTGGGATTTGTAAATCATCAGGAGTACTTGGATTACTGTTTACAACTAAATTAAGCATACGACCATACATAAATATTGGTATGGGATGAAGCTTGTAAACGTAAGCTGGACGCTTTTTGGAAAGGCAGTTCAACTGTCTACGATTCAGTTTGTTAGTTTGTAGGCATTATACTACCCACGCATGCCACAGTAACAGTCCGAGCGTATGGACCGTGTAAAGGCCAGAACTGAGGCCAACACACTGATTCTGTCAAGTTCAAGTTCAAGTCAGAAATTTGTATTGGACATGCCTCTGACAATGAAAATAAGTTAAGCTGTATTGATGTTGATGTTTTCTGGGTAAGTTTTTTGTTGTTGTTTTTTATCAAAAATGTATGGCCATGCATGAAGTCCTCTCACGTTGTGTATTGTGAAGTCATACTCTGTGTGACCTCCGTTGTGAATGTTATGAGAAGACAAAAATGACTGACAAGATAATAATGATAATGATTTAATTTATAAAGCACCTTTCAATGTAAAACATGCTCAACTGCACTGCCCAGTTCAATGTAAAAATTGACGTTTAAAAATCGCAATGAAACACTGAAACGAAAAAGAAAAAACAACTGACATACATAACCCTTAACAGACAGCCAACCAAACATTCAAGCTCTGATTTATGTCCACACACACTCGCGCACGCACACACACACACACACACACACACACACACACACACACACACACACTTATCACAGATTGTACACTCTCATCATACATATTATATCAAAATACCTTTTAATACTGCACATTAATTATTATATCACAATACTTAAAACAACTCCACGTATCACTATTCACAAAACCATAAAACAGCTCCACGTATCACTATTCACAAAACCATAAAACAGCTCCATGTATCACTATTCACAAAACCATAAAACAACTCTATGTATCACTATTCACAAAACCATGAAACAACTCCATGTATCACTATTCACAAAACCATAAAACAACTCCATGTATCACTATTCACAAAATCATATCAGAATTAAAAATCTACTTCTAACTCTTTAAGCCAGTCACATACATCACGATACACTAAAAGCGTACATTTCAAAGTACAAAATCATCAGTTTAAAAGCAAACACACCCTTTACCCCACTCCAAAACACACCACCATTCACCTGAGAAAGAAAAGCACCCACTCATGCACATCATGTGTGGTGAAGTTGAATAAGGTGTGTCATCTGATTCTTGATAAAAGTTGAAAACGGTTTTCAGTCTCAGAGACAGAGGTTGGGAGTTCCAACTATTGTGGTTTTTTCTCCAGCAGTGAAAACTGGATTTCCAGTCATGTCTCTTGATCTTAGCATTTCGTGAAGGACTGTTCATTGTCTGGACGTAGCTAAGTTACACTGATAATACCGTGACGTATATTGTACGTCTGTGAATGATACAGTGGTGGATGCTGAGTCCTCGGGGGACACTACTCCAGTCATGTCCATTCTTTTCAAAACTATACTTCTACTGGCGCTCCACAAGGCACGGTGCTGTATCCCGTTCAGTTTGCACTATACACGAATGACTGCAGAGGCACGGAGGAAACCCCTGTTATAAAATATTCTGATGATTCCGCTATTGAAGATCTGTCCAACTCTGATACTATTTACTTCACTGAAATGAAAACGTTTTGCTCCTGGTGTGAAGAGAACTATCTTAATCTGAACGTTTTAAAAACAAAAGAAATATGTTAAAATATAAGGGACTATTTTAAACAATAATCTGGCTTTTGACAGGAATGTTGATTGTAATCATAAGAAATGTCAGTCTAGAATATTTTGTTTGCAGAAGCTGAGAAATATTGGTTTAAATTCCAAGATTCTCCAGAGCTACTATCGATGTTGTATTGAGTCTATGCTGACAGTTTCATTTATGTGCTGGTATGGAAGTTTGGGAGTGAGAAGGAAGCGAGTTTTGAATGATGTTGTGAGTGTGTGCAGTAAAGTTGTGGGAGTGAGACAAGCTAGTATGCAAGAGCTGTATGAAAGGCGAGTGGTTCAGAAAACCAGGCAGGTAACTGATGGCATATTTTTAGCAAAGTACTATCAACTGCTGCCATCAGGATGACACTACAGAACGTTTAAAGTAAAATCCAGAAGACTTTTATACCATGTTCAATTCACCTTTTAATTGAGAACTATGTACGCGTGCATGTGTCATAATATGTGTGTGCATGTGGTGTGGTGTGGTGTGTGTGTGTGTGTGTGTGTGTGTGTGTGTGGCGCTTGCATGCAATTGCGTGCATGTGTCATAATATGCGTGTGTATGCGTGTGGTGGTGTGTGTGTGTGTGTGTGTGTGTGTGTGCGTATGACAGTGTGTGTGTGTATGTGTGTGTGTGTGTGTGCGCGCGCGCGCACTTTCATGCAATAACGTGTGAGAGTGCATGCATGATAGGTTGCACTTTGTTTAAATTTCTTTGATAAACATTTACTCAATATGTGTGACAGTGTGCAGGATGAATGTGCTATGTTCGTGTCTGTCAATATACGATATATCTTATCTTATCTTATTTAAAACAATACATGCAATAATAACCTTGCATGGTGTCTTTCAGTATGTTTACAATAATGATAAGTTGCAACATTCTGAGTGAAGATATATATTTTTTTTCTTCTTTTTTTAAAATGAATATCCTATATGTTTATTGATTCTTTATTATTAAATAATGTATACTATTTTTGGGTTTAGTAAATATGTACGTTTGTCTTGCTGCTCCTGATGTTTTTTGGGTTTTTTTAATGAGATGATAAAGTCATTCTGATCTTATCTCATCTCTTCATCATCACATAACTCCAGTCATGACCCCTCATCATCACAGAACTTCCGTCATGTCTCCTCATCATCATAGAACTCCAGTCATGTCTCCTCATCATCATAGAATTCCAGTCATGTCTAATAATGATTAGTTGCAACATTCTGAGTGAAGATTTTTTTTTTCTTCTTTTTTTTAAATGAATATCCTATATGTTTATTGATTCTTTATTATTAAATAATGTATACTATTTTTGGGTTTAGTAAATGTGTACGTTTGTCTTGCTGCTCCTGATGTTTTTTTTGTTTTTTTTTAATGAGATGATAAAGTCATTCTGATCTTATCTCATCTCTTCATCACCACATAACTCCAGTCATGACCCCTCATCATCACAGAACTCCAGTCATGTCTCCTCATCATCATAGAACTCCAGTCATGTCTCCTCATCATCATAGAATTCCAGTCATGTCTCCTCATCATAGAACTCCAGTCATGTCTCCTCATCATCATCACAGAACTCCAGTCATGTCTCTTCATCATCACAGAACTCCAGTCATGTCTCTTCATCATCACAGAACTCCAGTCATGTCTCCTCATCATAGAATTCCAGTCATGTCTCCTCATCATCATCACAGAACTCCAGTCATGTCTCCTCATCATCATCACAGAACTCCAGTCATGTCTCCTCATCATCACAGAACTCCAGTCATGTCTCCTCCTCATCATCACAGAACTCCAGTCATGTCTCCTCATCATCACAGAACTCCAGTCATGTCTCCTCATCATCACAGAACTCCAGTCATGTCTCCTCATCATCATCACAGAACTCCAGTCATGTCTCTCATCATCATCACAGAACTCCAGTCATGTCTCCTCATCATCACAGAACTCCAGTCATGTCTCTTCATCATCATCACAGAACTCCAGTCATGTCTCCTCATCATCACAGAACTCCAGTCATGTCTCTTCATCATCATCACAGAACTCCAGTCATGTCTCCTCCTCATCATCACAGAACTCCAGTCATGTCTCCTCATCATCATCACAGAACTCCAGTCATGTCTCCTCATCATCATCACAGAACTCCAGTCATGTCTCCTCATCATCATCACAGAACTCCAGTCATGTCTCTTCATCATCATCACAGAACTCCAGTCATGTCTCCTCATCATCACAGAACTCCAGTCATGTCTCCTCATCATCATCACAGAACTCCAGTCATGTATCATTACAGAACTCCAGTCATGTCTCTTCATCATCATCACAGAACTCCAGTCATGTCTCCTCATCATCATCACAGAACTCCAGTCATGTCTCCTCATCATCACAGAACTCCAGTCATGTCTCCTCATCACCACAGAACTCCAGTCATGTCTCCTCATCATCACAGAACTCCAGTCATGTCTCCTCATCATCACAGAACTCCAGTCATATCTCTTCATCATCATCACAGAACTCCAGTCATGTCTCCTCATCATCATAGAACTCCAGTCATGTCTCTTCATCATCATCACAGAACTCCAGTCATGTCTCCTCATCATCACAGAACTCCAGTCATGTCTCCTCATCATCATCACAGAACTCCAGTCATGTCTCCTCATCGTCACAGAACTCCAGTCATGTCTCTTCATCATCACAGAACTCCAGTCATGTCTCCTCTTCATCATCATCACAGAACTCCAGTCATGTCTCTTCATCATCACAGAACTCCAGTCATGTCTCTTCATCATCATCACAGAACTCCAGTCATGTCTCTTCATCATCATCACAGAACTCCAGTCATGTCTCTTCATCATCACAGAACTCCAGTCATGTCTCCTCTTCATCATCATCACAGAACTCCAGTCATGTCTCTTCATCGTCACAGAACTCCAGTCATGTCTCCTCATCGTCACAGAACTCCAGTCATGTCTCTTCACCATTGTCACAGCATACCATGAAGGATGGTTCACTGCTGAGGTCTCAGGGGACAGAACTCCAGTAATGTCAGGCGTGGTGACGTGCTGTCCATTGGAGAAGATTGGAATTTGTCCCTAGTCGCATGTGAAGGGTTTAAATTTTGGACAATTTCTATCAGGGATGGATAGAAGTAGTTTTGTCGTGGGATCCCTAGCTGTCTGAACACTGTTTATTGAAGGTGCAGTCTTTATGGTAAAAGATATTTCCAATTTCTGAAAATGGCGTGATCAAGTAATGTGTGGAGGTACAGTCTTTATGGTAAAAGATATTTCTAATTTCTGAAAATGACGTGATCAAGTAATGTGTGGAGGTACAGTCTTTATGGTAAAAGATATTTCTAATTTCTGAAAATGACGTGATCAAGTAATGTGTGGTTGGTCTCATTACGAAATATATATATATCTTTTTATTATCTTTCCGCTGAAATTTATTCCGACAGGAGCTGACAGTTGGATAGAACTGCTGGAGCAGACTGTAGATTACTTATTTGTTTTTGACTAAAAGATGACCTCCACAGAAAGTGCACTGCTGCTAGAGTGCTTGTGTTCAAACATGTGTAAAGTTAAAGACTTTATTTCACTTAATCCGTTGGACTCCTTTGCAGCAGTGGACTCACTTCTGGGCTGCCCTCTTCAGATTCTGCCTTCTTGGTGCTTATTTTGAGGTCTGCTCCTGCTTCTTTGTAAAGACAGCTTGTTTGTCCTGTGTGTCTTGGCATCTGTGTGAGAGGAGGCTGACGGCGAAATCCAGATGTTCAAGTTGCTTGGTGAAGGTCCATCAGAGTAACATGTTCCCACGTGGGGTGGTCTTCTTCATGACCCAGTCAGCCATGACCAGCATGAAAATGATGGGTGACAAGAGGCATCCCTGTCTAACCGCTGTCCTCACATCAAATGGATCTGTCAGCTTGCTGTTATCACTGACCTGACATGCAGAGTTATTATGATATTATTTTGCGCCCATCCTTTGTAGGAGACCAAGCTCTAAGGGCTTTACATAGCCGACAGACAGGTGCTATTAGGTGCTCATCATTTGTTTCCTGTGTCCTTCGATCAGGTTTCAGTCATGCACGCATATACTCATAACGTACATACTCATATAGACATGTATCATTTTACATATACGACCATTTTGTTTATTTACCCCCACACCCCCATGTGTGGCAGTGATTGTTTTCAGGGGTGTGCATGCTGGGTATGTTCTTGTTTCCGTAACTCACTGAATGCTGACATGGATTACAGGATCTTTATGTGCGTATTTATCTTCTGTGTGCGTATGCACACAAAGGGGGTTCAGGCACATGCAGGTCTACATATATGTTGGCCTGGGAGGTCAGAAAAATCTCCACCCTTTACCCACCAGGCACTGTTACCGAGATTCGAATCCGGGACCCTCGGATTGAAAATCCAAAACTTTAACCACTCATGCAGCTATTGCGGCCGTCTTACAGCTGTCCTCACATTAATAAAATAGATCTGTCAGATTCCTGTTAACAATGACCTGACATGTCGAGTTGCCGTAAAACAGTTGAATGTATTTTGCTGGAAATCTGTAATGGTGCATAATATTCCTTACAACTTGTCGGTTTTGATGCCTACTGACCACTAAAACTACAGTACATACAGATTCCTTTCCTCTCCTTCCCTCTCTCTGATGGACCTGATGGAATTGGTGCCTCTCTATTGAAACTCGCACTCCTTATATTGTTGTTCCCCTTACATTCATATACAACGTGTGCATCGAACAGGGTGTCATTCCTCATGCTCTTAAGACAGCAAAGGTTATCCAGTTACCGAAGTCAAAAGACGCGTCAGATTTGAACAACTTTAGACTCTTTTAACTTCTCTCAATTTTATCGAAACCACTCGAAAGACACGTTCACAAACATCTTATGCAATATCTTGAAAATCTCAAACTCTTCCACCCTATGCAGTCGGGCTTCGACATCGTCATTCATGTCAACGTTAGTCCGTTTGTGTGATTCATGGTTGTCTGGCATCAACAACAGTGAAATCGTAGGTGCTTTTGATCTTGTTGATCACAAAACATTACTTAAAAAATCGTCATTGTATCTCAGAGACCCCACCACACTGTCCTTCTTCGAATCATTCCTTACAGACAGGACACAACATGTGTTTACCAGTGGTAACACTTCTTCCACTAAAGCAATTCAAAGTGGAGTTCCTCAAGGATCCGTTCTTGGACCACTTCTATTCCGCATATTTATCAATGACCTTCCTTTGGCTGTATCAGACCCAAGAGTCTCGTGTGATCTTTTTGCAGATGACACTTCCCTTCATTCCAATGCTGTCAGCGTTGCTTCAGTTCAATATTCCCTTCAAACGGGCATAAATGATGTTTCTAAATGGTGCAAATCCATCCATGGCGCTTCATCCACACACAAAAAAAGAAGAAAAAAAAGTGTGATTCTCGCACCAAGACAAAAGCATAAAAAATCCATTTGTCCTCACTTTGAATGTCGATGACAACTCCATTGAACAAGTCCACGAGCACCGTGTCTTGGGAGTCATAACAGAAGATGAACTGAAATAGCAATCACACATTAACTGTCTGTAAAAGGTTGGCACGCAGTCTTTTTTTTACTTAATCAGCTCAAGCCTTACGTAGACAGTGATGCTCGCAAAATGTTCTTCCACGTTCACTGTCTTTCTCACATCAATTACGCGTCTGTATTCTGGAACTGTGCTGCAGATGTTCATCTTAAGAAGCTAAATTCCAAAATAATTTTACCAGATCTTTCATTGTCAACTTTAAGAAACGAGCCAGATTAAACATCCTTCCATTGCGAAAACAGTATTCAACAAAGTGTTACTTGTATATAAAGTGCAGAATAACTTGGCACCACAATATCTACATTTGCTTACCCGAGCCTCATGCCGATACGGCTCAAACAAGCACATTTTACCTCTCACCCGCACTGATTGTTCAAAACAAGTTTTGCATTTTTAGGTGCATCCCTATGGAACTCACTCCCTGTATACATACAAACGAGCATTTCTCTACCTACTTTCAACTCAAATCTCCATAAATATCTTCAATCCTTCCAACCATAAGTGACAGTTATAGAAGCAACCGTTGGCAGTAACAATTAGGGCATTTATACTTACTGGATCCATTATTGTTTCTCCTTGTTCTTGTTTGCTCTTTTTCTTATTCTGTCCTATTTTCTTTACATTTATTTTGTTTTGTTTGCATTTCTTTCATTTTCTTCTAATTTGTGTGCATGCATGAATATATTCATTTAATTCCATCATGGTTGTGACAATAGCTGTAGCATAAGTGATATTGGTGATGGTAGTAGTAATTTTAGTATCAATTACAACTGTCTACGTGGATTTGATAACAACAATGTGGCTTTAGTCATCAGGTTGTTGATACTGATGAAATATTTCTCACCCCCCCCCCCCCCCCCCCCCTTTCTCTTATCCATCTGTCAATGTGTGTGTGTGTGTGTGTGTGTGTGCGCGCGCGTTTTATCACATTCCTCTGCAGGACTTCCTTCTGTTGTTTTTTTCTTTCTTTCTCCCTTTTCCATTAAATATATATGTGTTATTGTAATTGATGTAGATTAGCAAGGACAGATTGGAAGAATGGGCCATGCCTAAAATTATAATCCTTGAATAAAAAAAAGTTTTGAGTTCTGAGTTCTCTCTTGCGCTTTGAGTTTGGTCTCTGACCAAAGACATGCGCTACTCAAGTATCCATCTCTCTTTCTCTCTTCCATTTTTCAACACACTCAGTTAAACATCACATTCACTTCAACCATCAAATGAAAACTCAAACAATTTGCACCAATATTTATTTTCACAGTTTTTCACTTGGTGTAATTTGTTTGCAAGGTACTCATTCAGACTCACCTTCTATCTCACAAGCACTCAATGAAGAGTATATACAAAAATCAACCAATTATTATTATGCTTTGTTATCCACATATACAAAGCTCACATCAATGATCATCACAGCTGTTAAGACATTGTTCTGGTTAAATATATACAAATGAAATGACAAGCATATATAAAGTATATATATATATCAGACACCAGATGGACGTGTGAAGGGTTATAAAAAACATGCAAAAACCAGTTCAGAGTACCTGACCCATACCTACTATCACCAACATGTTTTCTTGAGCAGAGACTTGACAGACTCTGCATTATCATAACAATAATTATTGTGAAAAATATGCATAAAATACTGCCCAGATTAAAAATATGCTTTTCAGTAGACATTTACTTCATGTGATATACTTATGTTTCTAGACAGAAAGTCAGAGTCTGAGAACAGACCTCAACAGAATGTAGTCAGTCCGACTGACAAGTACTTCAGCTGAAGAATGAACAAAAACAGACACAAAACAGTAACACACAATGAACCAAGTGCAAGGACCTTCATTCAAATTACATCACATCAATAATTACTTCTGAATAATAAGAAGGGGAAAAAAGTGAAGCAAGTGATTACAAAAAGAAGAAACAGACTTTTCCAAGTTAGTTGCACAATAGTTTTTGAAATGCCTTGACATTCTGAGGATACATAAAAAAAATTTTTTTTTAAACCCAAACAAAACAAAAAACAGAGCTGCAAAAATGGACAGTTAGGGTTCAGACATGGAGAGGCAACACTGGTGAGATTGCTCAGGCATTGCCCAACATCAGTGTTACCATGGACAGAGTTAGGGTGACAGATACAGCCCAACATCAGTGTTACCATGGACAGAGTTAGGGTGACAGATACAGCCCAACATCAGTGTTACCATGGACCGAGTTAGGGTGACAGAGATAGCCCAACATCAGTGTTACCATGGACAGAGTTTGGGTGACAGATACAGCCCAACATCAGTGTTACCATGGACAGTTAGGGTGACAGATACAGCCCAACATCAGTGTTACCATGGACAGAGTTTGGGTGACAGATACAGCCCAACATCAGTGTTACCATGGACCGAGTTAGGGTGACAGAGATAGCCCAACATCAGTGTTACCATGGACAGAGTTTGGGTGACAGATACAGCCCAACATCAGTGTTACCATGGACAGAGTTTGGGTGACAGAGATAGCCCAACATCAGTGTTACCATGGACAGAGTTTGGGTGACAGATACAGCCCAACATCAGTGTTACCATGGACCAAGTTAGGGTGACAGACATAGCCCAACATCAGTGTTACCATGGACAGAGTTAGGGTGACAGATACAGCCCAACATCAGTGTTACCATGGACAGAGTTAGGGTGACAGAGACAGCCCAACATCAGTGTTACCATGGACAGAGTTTGGGTGACAGATACAGCCCAACATCAGTGTTACCATGGACAGAGTTTGGGTGACAGAGATAGCCCAACATCAGTGTTACCATGGACAGAGTTTGGGTGACAGATACAGCCCAACATCAGTGTTACCATGGACCGAGTTAGGGTGACAGATACAGCCCAACATCAGTGTTACCATGGACAGAGTTAGGGTGACAGATACAGCCCAACATCAGTGTTACCATGGACAGAGTTTGGGTGACAGAGATAGCCCAACATCAGTGTTACCATGGACAGAGTTTGGGTGACAGATACAGCCCAACATCAGTGTTACCATGGACAGAGTTTGGGTGACAGATATAGCCCAACATCAGTGTATTGTCAGGTCTTGACAAAATTACCAACGAAATGCTAAAACACCTTGGTACCAAAGCAAAGACCAAACTCAACTCGTGCCTAGTTTGGCACCTGGAGAAGACCAACATCATCACTCCAGAGCAGGCAGGCTTCCTCCAACATCATTCCACTGAGGACCAAGTGACCTACATAGCCCAGAAGATCGAGGATTGCTTCCAGGACAAACGGCATACACTGACTGTGGATAGACAAGGAAAAGGCATACGACAAAGTCTGGAAGGATGGCCTCCAGAGGAAGCTCCATAAGAGTGGTGTGACTGGCTGTATGTACCAGTGGATCTCACAGTACCTGAACAATAGGAAGGCCCGAGTCCATGTCAATGGAGCATACAGTCGGAAGAAGACACTGAGAGAAGGAGTCCTCAGGGAGATGTCCTCAGCCCTACACTATTCCTCATCTTTATCAATAACATTGTCAAAGATGTGCCACGCAAAGTCCAGGGAGCCATCTATGCAGACGATCTTGTCCTATGGTGCTCGGAAGATCACCTCACAACTGCCAACTACAGACCACAGCAGGTGCTGAATGTTCTCAAAAGCTGGACAAAATAGTGGCCGGTGACAATTCAAGCCAAAAAGACCACTTACACTGTTTTCAGCCTCTCACCCAAAAAACAGAAGGCCAACCTGTGCATCAATGGACAAACTCTGCTTGCTGAGAACAACCCCACGTACCTTGGAGTCACTTTTGACAAACGCTCGACGTGAAGAAGCAAGCAGAGAAAGCAGAATCAAGAGCAAAAGTACGACTTGCCCTCATGAAGAAGCTGGCAGGAAAAACATGGGGCGCAGACAACACGACCCTCAGGAGGCTGTACACTGGTAGAATCAGGCCAGTGCTGGAGTATGGCATGACTGCATGGGGCACTATGGCCAAGTCCAACTTTGAACGGATCAGCAAGGTTCAGAATCAAGCTACCCGTATCATCACAGGGGCCATGAGGCCTACACCAATTCAGGAGCATGAAGCCATCACAGAGCTCCAGCCCCTTGAGGACCGCAGAGACGCCAAACTCCTGAACCAGGCTGCCAAGTTCAAGAGGTTGCAAGAACAGACTGTCCCAGCCAACAAAAGGATGGTTGAAGACAGGGAGTTTCATACACCAGAGCAGGATCCTAGAATGGCAACATCAGGATATCCTTGACCACACCCCCAAAGTGATACCCCGGTGTCTTGCCGTCCGTGCCTGGAGTGAAG
>NC_134896.1:2729930-2782430 GCF_041734735.1 Babylonia areolata | reverse complement strand
GTCACCTTCCACTCACACTCACTGACATGTCACCTCCCACCCTCCACTCACACATACTGACATGTCACCTCCCACCCTCCACTCACACTCACTGACATGTCACCCTCCACTCACACTCACTGACATGTCACCTCCCACCCTCCACTCACACATACTGACATGTTACCTCCCACCCTCCACTCACACATACTGACATGTTACCTCCCACCCTCCACTCATTGACATGTCACCTCCCACCCTCCACTCACAGACATGTCACCTCCCATCCTCCACTCACACATACTGACATGTCACCTCCCATCCTCCACTCACACACACTGACATGTCACCTCCCACCCTCCACTCACACTCACTGACATGTCACCTCCCATCCTCCACTCACACACACTGACATGTCACCTCCCACCCTCCACTCACACTCACTGACATGTCACCTCCCATCCTCCACTCACACACACTGACATGTCACCTCCCACCCTCCACTCACACTTACATATTACCTGAGTTTACAAATCCACATAATCTGTTCACACATGGTCGGAACAGGACACTGGGAGTTTTAACACACGTGAAACAGCACAGGTCACTGAATATGCTTCTCTGAAAGTTTGAATAAGATTTCACAGTGCTTCAAAAGGAACAATCCAAATATGTGTATATAAAATAAATCTCAACTTGTACACAGCCAGTGCTCACCCCCTCCCCCCAACTCCACCAAAGCACACAGAGAACAAATAATGTACAGAAAAATCCAAATTCAAGTTTGCTTTGCTGTTACAAATTTTCTTCCATCACACTAGTCTCGGTAAGCTGAGGTGACAGAATAGAGAGACAAAGATCTAAAGATGCTAAGTGTTAACAATCAACATCGCACAGATACACGAGGTCAATAATCATGTCAAAGTTCATCACACACGTACATAAATAAACCCCTTTCCACTTGCTGTTCTGAAATGCGGCATCACCTCCCCCCCCCCTCTCTCTCTCTCTCTTCTCTCTTACACACACACACAATGCCAGGAATACTGTTGTTCTCTGTCAATGCCTGCAGTTTGAAAAAATAAAAATAATTTGTAAAATAAGAAAAAGGTAGGAAGCAATTTTCCGGTCACTTGTCATCATGCAAGGGGAAAAAACGGCATGAAAAAATGTTCCAAAGCAGTTTTGCTGCTACCTGTTATCAATGGAGGGGAGATAACTGTAGTTCTGGGTACTGTCATTGGCTTTCTCTTCGTCAGTGGCCAGCTATATATCCTGCTGTACTGTGTTTAATGAGCCCAATGCAAAAAACGTTCCACCAGTGGTGTACCAACCTGTTGCACATGCAACTGCTACATGTCTGCCCATGGTAGGCAACACAACACACACACCCATCATTCTATTTAATCAAACCACACACACAGGGACTCCACCAAATGAACAACATAAAAGCAAACAAGCACACATAACACCACAATATTCTATGCAGATTCCCCATGACACAAAACTGATCAATGAGGTGTATCAATCTTTAACAGCAACATCAACTATTCAAAAATAAATATTCAAATAAATTTAAAAAACAAACTAACAAACAAAAACACGGGTGTCATATATAACAGCTGGCCTATGATGCAACAGAACCACACGGTAAAGTCTCTCACCAACTCCTCATAAGTCTGACCTACTCCACTCTCTCAGTCTCTGACCTACTCCACTCTTTCAGTCTGACCTACTCCATTCTCTCTCACCTACTCCACTATCAGTCTACTCCACTCTCTATCAGTCTCACTCACCTACTCCACTATCAGTCACTCACCTACTCCACTATCAGTCTACTCCACTCTCTATCAGTCTCACTCACCTACTCCACTCTCTATCAGTCACTCACCTACTCCACTCTCTATCAGTCTCTCTCACCTACTCCACTCTCTATCAGTCACTCACCTACTCCACTATCAGTCTCTCTCACCTACTCCACTCTCTATCAGTCTCTCTGGTCCACTCCACTCTCTATCTGTCTCACTCACCTACTCCACTCTCTATGTCTCTCTCACCTATTCCACTCTCTATCAGTCACTCACCTACTCCACTCTCTATCAGTCTACTCCACTCTCTATGTCTCTCTCACCTATTCCACTCTCTATCAGTCACTCACCTACTCCACTCTCTATCAGTCACTCACCTACTCCACTCTCTTTCAGTCTACTCCACTCTCTATGTCTCTCTCACCTACTCCACTCTCTATCAGTCTCTCACCTAGTCCACTCTATCAGTCACTCACCTACTCCACTCTCTTTCAGTCTACTCCACTCTCTATCAGTCTCTCTCACCTACTCCACTCTCTATCAGTCTCTCTCACCTACTCCACTCTCTATCAGTCTCTCTCACCCACTCCACTCTCTATCAGTCTACTCCACTCTCTATCAGTCTCTCTCACCTACTCCACTCTCTATCAGTCTCTCTCACCCACTCCACTCTCTATCAGTCTACTCCACTCTCTATCAGTCTCTCTCACCTACTCCACTCTCTATCAGTCTCTCTCACCTACTCCACTCTCTATCAGTCACTCACCTACTCCACTCTCTATCAGTCTACTCCACTCTCTATCAGTCTCTCTCACCTACTCCACTCTCTATCAGTCTCTCTCACCTACTCCACTCTCTATGTCTCTCTCACATACTCCACTCTCTATCAGTCTCTCTCACCTACTCCACTCTCAATCAGTCTCTCAACTACTCCATTCTCTATCAGTCACTCACCTACTCCACTCTCTTTCAGTCTACTCCACTCTCTATCAGTCTCTCTGACGTACTCCACTCTCTATCAGTCTCTCTGACCTACTCCACTCTCTATCAGTCTCTCTGACGTACTCCACTCTCTATCAGTCTCTCTCACCTACTCCACTATCAGTCACTCACCTACTCCACTCTCTATCAGTCTCTCTGACCTACTCCACTATCAGTCACTCACCTACTCCACTCTCTATCAGTCTACTCCACTCTCTATCAGTCTCTCTCACCCACTCCACTCTCTATCAGTCTACTCCACTCTCTATCAGTCTCTCTCACCTACTCCACTCTCTATCAGTCTCTCTCACCCACTCCACTCTCTATCAGTCTCTCTCACCTACTCCACTCTCTATCAGTCTCTCTCACCTACTCCACTCTCTATCAGTCACTCACCTACTCCACTCTATCAGTCACTCACCTACTCCACTCTCTTTCAGTCTACTCCACTCTCTATCAGTCTCTCTCACCTATTCCACTCTCTATCAGTCTCTCTGGTCCACTCCACTCTCTATCTGTCTCACTCACCTACTCCACTCTCTATCAGTCACTCACCTACTCCACTCTCTTTCAGTCTCCTCCACTCTCTATGTCTCTCTCACGTACTCCACTCTCTATCAGTCTCTCTCACCTACTCCACTCTCTATCAGTCTCTTTCACCTACTCCACTCTCTATCAGTCTCACTCAACTACTCCACTCCGTCTCTCATTTTAATTTTGGGAGGGGGGGAGGGGGTTATCATGTAATGTGGGACCATTTATCTTTTTTATACTAGATGTAGAGTGAAAAACTACTGTTTATTAAGAGAAACCACACACACACACATCCTAGCAACAAATAAAACATTGTATGAATCACCCTTCCAAGCCCCAATTCCTCCATCTTCCCAGACTTCCCCCTTCCAAACTATTTATTGACACACTGTATGTTCCCCTTGCTTCTGTGATTTAAAAATATGACAATCAAGTGCACTCTGATTGCAAGTACTTAAAAATAAATTAATTTGATCCCCCCCCCCCTTCATAATTTGATGAATCTTGCACTGCCAGTGCCCTAGTGTTTCCTCTGCTGTATTTGTAAAGGTCAGTGCTCAGTTTATTGTCCTTTTTCCTGTTTGAGACAGCTGCCATTTTTGTCCTGAATGGATACAACTTTCTTTCGGTTTAGTTAGGTCCTTTACAATCTTTAAGTTGTGTGTGTGTGTCATTACTGTCAAAAGTTTTTCTCAATGTATTCACACAGCTGTGCGTGTTCTATCTAATTTTCCTTTGCATTCTTCATTTCTTGACCGATCTTATTCAGAGCACAGTATTTCTCCTTTGTTTTCTCTGTTTTCTTTTGTGGTATTAAGCTCCTAGTGTTGCTCATCTCTATGTGCTACTTGTGATTCATGGCTTCAATTTCTGTCGGCTTACCCCTAGGACCTCTGTTGCTGTTTCTGCCATCACTTGGTTGAACATGTTTGTGAGGGCTTCAACATCTTCAAGCAGGCCCGGGGGCCAGATGCATTGCTCGAACGGAAGAGCCTAGTATGGTCATAACCCGCTACTAACTGTGTATAGGATGGAACTGACCAATGGCATACTTCAGTCAACGTAGGCATTTAGTCACATGTAACTGTCAAAAGTTAGAACCAAGCAATGCAACTGGCATGAGAGGAGAAATTTTTCCTCCTATGATTGCTTGGCATTGTTCAGTGAAGTCAGGATTTTTCATTTTCTCAAAATCACTCTGAACAGATTCCAGCCACAAGCAGATACAATAAACCATGCACACACTGAAGAAACCACTGCACCTTTACAAACAGCTCCTTCCACAACATCTGTCAACACACAATCAAACCTACATTCTTGCTAGACTACTACACCTTTACAAACAACTCCTTCCACAACATCTGTCAATACACAATCAAACCTACATTCTTGTTAGACTACTAGACCTTTACAAACAACTCCTTCCACAACATCTGCCAATACACAATCAAACCTACATTCTTGTTAGATTCCACATTCAATCAATCAAATCACATCAACACCACAGGACGTGTCACAAATTTTGATGATGACATGCTTGAAGAATAAATATAAAAAAAAGAAACAAATAACTACAAACTGAAAATGTTCTTTTGTAGGAAAAGGTGATTAAAAATCAATGTTTAAAAAAAGGAAAGAAATGGAAAAATCAAGAAAGACAGATGACAGAATCTTGTGTGGCATAAATTAACTGTCACAACTGCTGTCAATGCACTGTCAGTGTTTTCTACGACAATCACAACACTGGAACTGCCACACACATCTACAACCTCCACACCACACGTCACTGTAGGATTCTGTCTGAAGCTATCACAGCACCTATCACAACAACAACACATGCAAGTCATGTTTGACAATCTACAAACAGAACTGTCAAACTACAATATATACAACTATGTATGAAATAAGTATATACATGTAAAAACATCCACATGCTACATCAATTTAAAACAGGGAAAAAAGTCATTGGTAAATCCATTACAATAAACGTATCTATTCTTCTCAAAGTGTGTTCATGGTGTACTAACAAAGATTTTAATTTCAACTGTATGGCTAGTATTTTCCACTAAGGGCACCATTAAAAACATCAAAGCACATCAACCAAAACACACACATTTGGAAACAAGATCTACAACTGCATGGGACAAAAACAAGGAACTTGCTGCATCACATACATCAGGAGGGACCTTGTGCTATCACTGGCATTATCCACTAAATCCATTTACTTCTGAATTCACAGTCACACCAGTGTCAAATTGATGTTTCAACATGCTGAGAACTTCTGTTTGGTTGTGATCAAATGAAGCTAAAGAAGTGTACAAACAACATCTTAACAACTGTGTGGAGTTTGGCTCCAGTAAAGATACAATGATGCCAGATCATGTCTTTCAGTTTCACTTTGATTTTGTGTGTGTGTGTGTGTGTGTTTGTGTGTGTGCGCGCGCACGCACGTGTGTTTGTGATGTATTTGGACATGCTGCCCCACCGAACACAGAAAGAACATAACAAACATTCAGCTATTCTGGCTCAACTTCATTCTTTGAAAACTTGTGTTGACTTCTTCAAGGTAACACATCCATTGTGAAAACTACTCTGAGGTACACACTGGTTAGACAGAATGTTTGCTGGATCTCCACACCCAGTACGTGATCCCCAAACTGGTTTTGCCCAGCTGACCACACCAGCCCTTTATCAAGGCTAACCATGCCTTCAAGCAAATCCCTCCCCACTAAATCACAACCATGTCTAACCAAAGTATGTCTAACTTGGAAGAGAAAAAACGGAAAATGAAAACCCGGAAAATGTAATGAGTCAAGAGTAAATGTGATTGTAAATAAAATAATAAAATAAAAAGACAGCTTTGTTCGCTGACCACTGTCTGTGCAGAGAAGAAGAGAAGTAAGGAAAAATCCTTGGTCACATCATCAGTGTCCCCCCAGTTTTGAGGCTGAGAGAAGTGTGAGGGTATGGCTCAAACAGAGGGCACAGCTTCTTCACCACTAAGTACCTCAGTCAACACAGGATGTATACAGCATCAGCACAACCCTTCATTTCATAACCTTTCTCTTCCAATTTAGCAAATTATAATAATAAATAATAATAATAATGGTATTTATATAGTGTGGAATCTTGTGCAGAGACAACATAAAAGCATGAACAGCTGCTACAGCAGTCCATTAAGTCACTGACACCGGATCAGTTGAGAAGAGTAGCACAACAATCTGACAACCAATTCACACATACAGGCCAAGTTGTGACGGAAAAAGAAACCACTACACAACAAACATCATGAAGCTGACACAATAATCAAGTGATCTGCTTTTGTAAGCTGTAACACTCTCTCACTGGTCCTGATCAACAAGTTGTTGTCTTTACAAGTATGACCAATTTTACCTATGTGTGCAGCAAAACTTGGTTTTCAGAGATGCAACAAATCAGTGTGACAAGCAACAAAGCTCTAGCTGGAACTGCGTTCATTTTTCTTTCTTACAGTGGTAGGTGGACTTCAATGCTTCTGGAGAGAAAAGCACAAAGTGTGCAGTAACTAAAAGGTGAAAAATCCATGTCTGGTTTCACCGACTCCAGTCCTGTAACATGGTAAACTAACACCCTCATCATTGCTCCAATCACACTGTCAACGACACACAAACAAACTGAAGGCATACAATGTCAATATCAATATTGGCCTTTCCTCTATCTCTTGTGTTTGCCTGATACAAAAATGATGTTTTCTCAGTTTTACTGACCTGCAATGTTTAAAAGATTTATTGACATAAAAGTCACATTCATCAATAGTATGTTTGAAATTATGTACAGATTGGTCTGATCCCTATTGAATGAATGTGCTTCAGTGATTTGCATGCACACACACACACACACACACACACACACACACACACAGAGTAACACAACACATATGACGAGAATGCAGACATACACACACATACACAACATGGCTCTCTTCATCATAACCATCTCCCAGTTCTCTCCTTTCAAATGTTACTTTGTAAGAACTGCCACAGTTAACAGAATACAAACAAACAAAATCCATCAAACACTGACAGTATGAGATCCTGAAAGCATGGTGCAAAACTGATCAGTACATTCTGAATCAGGCCTAAGTTATTTGTGAGAGTCAAATGAACACAGACACACACACACACAGGCATACACACACACACACACAAAGCCAGAGCAGACACAATGACACAGTGGGAAAGCAGCAGCAGTGACCATCATTCAAAGTCTGAATCCTTTTGGTACACGTCAATGGTGGTGATCTTCAATACTTCAGTAACATCATCACTGCACACACATTTCAACATCTTTGACTTAAAAGTTGAGCTGCACATTAAAACAGTGTGGTGGAACTCACAACAACAAGAAAACAATTTAAGTCATTAACCAACTGATTATTTAGGGAGCATCATATATTATAAGACAAAATTCCCCAAAGTTCTTTTTTCTTTTTTAATCAATAAAGTTAACCTTTTTATTTGTCTCCATTTAAACACAGTTTCAAAAGCTAAATTTCAAACAGTTAAAAAAAACAAAAAACAATACCATTCAATCCAAAAACATCTGCATTCAAATTCAACAAAATTAATACAATATCATCAATGTGTCTCCATCTAAACATATAGATGTTAACTTCCACAATTCTTTCATTCATCCACATTTCCAATGACAGAATATTAATTAAGTAAATGTAACACTTAAGATGCTTGTTGTTTTTTTTAATGCAAAAACAATGAGATGCATAAAGACTGACCAAGTACCATTGGTTGTTTTTCCGTTTTCAAAGGTAACTCATCTGAGTTCCAAAATATGTGATTAAACCAAGACTTTAACCAAAAGCACAGATTACAGAAAATGCTAAACAACACTAACATCACAAAACTTGTGCTGCAGTTGTTTGGTGTGCACTGTATACAAAGAGACACAGAGAGACAGCATGATGAAATAAGGCCATTTGGTCGAAGACATTAATCAATCTTCCTATGTCACCATCCTCCTCCGTCTCCTTTCATGTTCCCCAAATTTGTATATATCTTTGTTGTCACTTCCCCCCCCTCCCCCACACTTGTCTCTGTCTTCACTCCCCCCCCCCCCCCCCCAAATTGTCTTTGTCTTCACTTCATGTACCACCCCCTTTTGTACCTTGGACTTCACTTCTCCCCCCTGCCCCCACACTTGTATATCTTCGTCTTCCATCTCCCCCCACACTTGTATATCTTTGTCTTCCATCTCCCCCCACACTTGTGTCTCTTTGTCTTCACTTCTAACCCCACCCCCCCATCCACTTGTGTATCTTTGTCTTCACTCCTCCCCCCTCCACTTGTGTGTCTTTGTCTTCACCCACCCACCCTTCCCCCCATCCACTTGTGTGTCTTTGATCTTCGTCTTCACTTCCCCCCTCCCCCCCCCCGCCCCCAACTCCCCCTCCTCCCCATCCACTGTGTATCTTTGTCATCACTTCTCCCACCCACCCCCACACGTGTCTCTTTGTTTTCACTTCTCCCCCCACACATCTCTTTGTCTTCACTTCTCCCCCCTCCCCCCACACGTGTCTCTTTGTTTTCACTTCTCCCCCCCCCCCCCCCCCCCCATCTCTTCGTCTTCACTTCTCCCCCCTCCCCCCACCTGTCTCTTTGTTTTCACTTCTCCCCCCCCCCCCACACCCCCCCCCATCTCTTCGTCTTCACTTCTCCCCCCTCCCCCCACATGTCTCTTTGTCTTCACTTCTCCCCCCACCTTCCCCCACTTGTCTCTTTGTCTTCACTTCTCTTCTTTTTCTGCCCCTTTCCCCTTTGCACAGGACACTGTGGGCAGAAAAAGAAGAGAAGTGAAGACAAAAGTGTCCTGACCTTTAGTGTGAAGGAAAAGGGGAAGAGTGTGGAAAGAGAGAGGGCGGATTTTGTCACCACCAGTGACAGTTCTCTTCAAACTGCAGTCAGCTGGCCAACTCGCACCAAACAGAACCACCAATGACACAACACCAAACATACCAACCCATATTGCATATCCCTTGTGATACATACTAAGTCTGGTGCAAGTCATCATTAATTTTACTTGTACTCATTCCAAATATTGACTACCAACTCTCAATGTGGGTCCACATGATAGTGGTCCTTTACAAACCCTTATCACTGACACACAACAAAGGGCAGCAACAAGGCCAACATTCCATCTCTACCAGTCAACACCACTCAGTCCCTGTTTAATACCACTAAGCTATAGATCTATTTCTTCCAAAATTTCAAACCAAACAACAGAAATGTCACAACCTTAAACCCCCTTCATCTTCTCTCTTAAAAAAAAAAAGAAAAAAAAAAAGGCCTTTCAAAGTGTCTTCATTTCACTTTACTCAATCAGCATTTTCAATCAAGACTGGCATTCCCTTAATTAAAAAAGAAAAAAGCAGTTTTAGTGAAGCAATCAAAACAGGAACAAATTTTTCTTTTCTTATTTTTATATTTTGTTTGATTTTTAAGTTTAACCAAGGTCTCTGTTGTTAATGATTTTCTGCCAGTAACTGTTAAATTACACTTCAAGATCAATTACCATGAAGAAGCTATGCTGTAATTTATAAACATCTTGGTTTTTTTGTGTGAAAAATTTTACAAAGGGGGCACTGACAGGATTATAAAAAATAATAATAATAATTATAAAAAAATAAAAAAAATTAAATGAAACCCTTTGTGGCCACAGTATGATGTACCACCACTAGTCTTTAAAGTTTAATTCAACAAGTATTTTCCTTAGCTTATTTTTCACTACTCTCTATGTGAAGGGTCCTAATCAACACAGCAGAAGAGGCAGTTTGCAGACAGAGCCCGCCCCACTGCATTCATCACTGCAGAAAGAACTTGTCCCAATAATGAACATGTAGTGTACCTGTGGAGGCTCACCTGCATGGTCTCTTCAGCTGTTGTATCAAACTAAGGACTCTCCAAAAAAACCCTCCAGACTTACACCTCCACTGTCTGGCCTGGACATAAAACACACACTCAAAAGTCCACACAACCAGCTGCATACAAATCGTCCAGCACTGCACAGCCCTGTCCCATCACAGAATTCACAGGGTGCTGACAGTTTCTCAAGCAGCAATGGAAAGCCTGCTAGGGAGGTGTACAAGATGACTGTCAGGCTGTGCTGTTGAAGATAGTCCTGCTGCTTCCATTACGCTGTCCAGCAAAGTTATGTTGAAGGTGTTGCTCTCATCACTTTCACTGCTTTCCCAAAGTTACTACACAGTGGACAGGCCAGAAGACAGACCAAAGAAGAAAGAAAAAAGTACAAGTTGTCACAACTCTGCTTGAGACTGTGCCAATGGCCCCTGATATCATGCTCCATCACAAGATAAGATACATGGCATCTTCACAAACTCCTTCAGTCAATGCCATCGTGCACCTGCAAAACAGACATAGGATCATACTTATTACACTTACAGTTACATTAATTATACAGTAGAGTAGAAACAATCAAAAAACCAAATACAATACATAAAGTAATAAAATACAGTTAAAATCATAGACATTGTTAACCCCTTCAGTGCCAGGGATATCATATATCATGTACGTATTCATTCATCAATAGGTGAGCAATTCTGAAAAAAAAATCACTGAAGATAATGGAGTGGTGGGAGAACAGTTCTGACACAGATCACTAAGATAAAGTAGAAAGATAATGGAGTGGTGGGAGAACAGTTCTGACACAGATCACTAAGATAAAGTAGAAAGATAATGGAGTGGTGGGAGAACAGTTCTGACACAGATCACTGAAGACAACTAGAAAGATAATGGAGTGGTGGGTGAACAGTTCTGACACAGATCACTGAAGACAACTAGAAAGATAATGGAGTGGTGGGAGAACAGTTCTGACACAGATCACTGAAGACAACTAGAAAGATAATGGAGTGGTGGGAGAACAGTTCTGACACAGATCACTGAAGACAACTAGAAAGGTAATGGAGTGTTTGGAGAACAGTTCTGACACAGATCACTGAGGATAAAGTAGAAAGATAATGGAGTGGTGGGAGAACAGTTCTGACACAGATCACTGAAGATAAAGTAGAAAGATAATGGAGTTGTGGGAGAACAGTTCTGACACAGATCACTGAAGATAAAGTAAAAAGATAATGGAGTGGTGGGAGAACAGTTCCGACACAGATCACTGAAGACAGTTTCAGTTTCAGTAGCTCAAGGAGGCGTCACTGCGTTCGGACAAATCCATACGCTACACCACATCTGCCAAGCAGATGCCTGACCAGCAGCGTAACTGAAGACAACTAGAAGTAGAAAGATAATGGAGTGGTGGGAGAACAGTTCTGACACATATCACTGAAGACAACTGGAGAACGGTTCGGACACAGATCACTGAAGATAAAGTAGAAAGATAATGGAGTAGTGGGAGAACAGTTCTGACACAGATCACTGAAGATAAAGTAAAAAGATAATGGGGTGGTGGGAGAACTGTTCGGACACAGATCACTGAAGATAAAGTAGAAAGATAATGGGGTAGTGGGAGAACAGTTCTGACACAGATCACTGAAGATAAAGTAAAAAGATATAATAATGGAGTGGTGGGAGAACAGTTCTGACACAGAGTGACAGATCACAGAAGATAAAGTAAAAATATAATGGAGTGGTGGGAGAACAGTTCTGACACAGATCACTGAAGACAACTGGAGAACGGTTCGGACACAGATCACTAAAGATAAAGTAGAAAGATAATGGAGTAGTGGGAGAACAGTTTTGACACAGATCACTGAAGATAAAGTAGAAAGATAATGGAGTGGTGGGAGAACAGTTCTGACACAGATCACTGAAGATAAAGTAGAAAGATAAACTGAGCGGTGGTTGAACGGTTCTGACACAGATCACTGAAGATAAAGTAGAAAGATAATGGAGTGGTGGGTGAACAGTTCTGACACAGATCACTGAAGACAACTAGAAAGATAATGGAGTAGTGGGAGAACAGTTCTGACACAGATCACTGAAGACAACTAGAAAGATAATGGAGTGGTGGGTGAACAGTTCTGACACAGATCACTGAAGACAACTAGAAAGATAATGGAGTAGTGGTAGAACAGTTCTGACACAGATCACTGAAGACAACTAGAAAGATAATGGAGTAGTGGGAGAACAGTTCTGACACAGATCACTGAAGACAACTAGAAAGATAATGGAGTAGTGGGAGAACAGTTCTGACACAGATCACTGAAGACAACTAGAAAGATAATGGAGTGGTGGGAGAACAGTTCTGACACAGATCACTGAAGACAACTATAAGTAGAAAGATAATGAGTGGTGGGAGAACAGTTCTGACACAGATAACTGAAGACAACAAGAAAGATAATGAAGCGGTGGGAGAACAGTTCTGACACAGATCACTGAAGACAACTAGAAAGATTGAGTAGTGGAATCCTCTAAGTGCAGTAAGTCTAAAAATTAGGAAATAACAATGTCGCTAGAATTGGGAAAACAAAGCACCTTTGCATATTTTGAGATCAACAATAACTGATTAAATCAAACAATCCAATTGAATGCTGTTCGGTCATAACCACTCATTTCTATACTAGTAAAACGCGTCAGAGGCAATACTTCTAGTGTTCATAACAACAGCAAAGTCATCCATGACAAAATGTACTTTCGCTTTTTAGAAGGGCATTTGAGTTTGAGCATGTCATGCAAACAAACTGCCAAAAACTGAAAAAGGGAAAAGAACTTAGAAGTCCTGAAAGGTGTGGGAAAACCAAACGAAAATGAGTTCAACTGATTTATGCAGTAACAAGGCACCAAAAAAAAAAAAAGATCTGTTTGTCACCTAGTTTTCATGACAAAAAAACCCATAAAATATTTCAACCTAAGTTAAATCCACCAAAGTTCAATATTTTCTTGCAAACGATCAAGTATCATCCACCAATTATGTACCAGGAAAATATTTTGGGAAACATTTCACAAGTTGTTCATATGCCATTCATACAAAAAGTATAAATATATATATATATATATATATACATACATGTATATATATATATATATATATATATATATATATATATATATATATATATCTGTGTGTGGAATTGATACAAATAGGTAAAAAGTCTTGACAAACAGTTATGGACTATTCCACTGAAAATCGAAGCTCAATATTCTTCGAACTGTGAGCATGATCAGCGCCTTATAATACACAACATGTTATGCGTAATCAGAGAGAATTTCCAACCGAGTAGGTGTCAGAAATGTATTTTTCATGACGTTCATCACTACCCCTTCAACTTGTCACACAAAAATCGTGGCAAATCCATGCAATCATTCATATGTTTTAACCAACTATTTCCTCTAAATCAAGATGTCTGATGAAAAAAATACATTATCAAGTTTAAGTTTATTCATTCCTGAACTAAAACAAAAGAAACGAGCTCATTTTCAGTTAGTGCTTGTTATAATCTGAGTAACTGTCAGATTTCAACATTTAATACCATTTCTGATTTTGGACCATGTCATGAGCATACTACAAAGGACAAATTATCAAGTAAATAATATGAATTAGAAACTGAATTGAGGTAGTAACTGATAGTTAGATTTAAAAAAACAAAAAACAAAAAAAAAAACGAACAAAGATGTAATCAGTGCTCAAACAAACGCACATAATGATGAGAAGTTTATAACCATATACTTACTATACTACCTGGCCGTGCCCATGTGTAGACAAGTCCTTCCTGACAGGCAGTGACAATGCACTCCTCACGGAACACTATAGACGTCAGTCTTTCATGGGCCACTTTCTTGCACACTAGTGCTTCCAGTATGGGCACTTCTTCCAGTCGGGGACAGGCGGGGGTCCCATACAGTTTCATGGAATCATCCAGGGGTTTGATGTGGTTCGACTTGGACAGCAACCCCATGCGGTCACTGTTGCGACTGGCCAAGCTAAAGTTGCGCTTGTGCTCTTTCTTGTCCTGACTCTCCTTGCGGTCAGCGACAGACAGTGTGGCAAACTTGGTGGTGGTGCCTACCACAGTGTTGGGCACTGAGTGGGTGGGGCCATCAGCCTGGAACCCCACATCATTACCTACACAGTTGCTCTTGGAGGAGTTGTTGGGCAGACTGTTGGATCGGGGCACTGCCCCACCTGAAGCGTGCGACCCAAGGCTGGTGGATGTGCGAGTCTTGTTCAATGGCTGCCGTACAATGTCTTCCGTCAACTCCCACAAACACAGCTCTGTGTCCTGCCCCACTGAGCCAAAGCGATATGTTGTGTAATGTACAGTGGTAGATGTTCTGGTGTCTGACGTGGAGTTGTGATTGGTGTTTGCATGTGACCCGTTCAGCTGCACACAATCTGACTGACTTTCCCGGTTCTTCACCCCAGAACTTCCTACACTGTCACCACTGCTGACATGGTTTGCATTGGCCTGTAATGGAATGTTGTTGTGTAAAGAAGGGGAAGTGTCCACTGAATCTTTGGAGATAAACTCACAGTTTTCATCATCACAGACCAAACATGTATGGATGTCAAATGACACCACATTGACCCACGATTTGTGTCCATGTCCGCGACAAACCACCCTTTTCTCATGGAAAGACCACACAGTGACCAGGTCATCCTCCCCTCCCGTCACAATGTATTTGCCATCAGGCGACCAACACACACACAGCAGGCCTCCAAAGTAACTCTTCATGGTCCCAACTAGTTCCATCGAGTTGTAATTGAACACCCTCAAATGTCCATCCTGTCCTGCCACTGCTAAGTACCGGGAGCAAGGAGAGAAGGCAAACTCGTTAATGGCCCCTGTACCAATGACCCAGCGGTACAAAGGATTACGTGTACTCTTGGTTTTGCAGGTGAAGATGGAGAAGCCCTCCCCTTGTTTGAAGGGCTGGTAGTTGGGGGGTGTCTGACCACAGGGCAGTTCTTCATTGTACACATACATCTGTCCACTGCCATGGGATACCAGGAACTGGTTATGAGACCCAGGAATCCATTTGATGCAAGTCACCTTCGTCTTGTCTATAAGTCTCTGGCAACAAAAAGCAAACAGAAATTTTCAATTTGCGCAAAACAAGTCACACACAAAAACATGCCTTGGGGCAGGGGTGGGATTGTTGAAGCTGAGTCTATGGTTCATCGTTCTTTTTAATTTTTCAAAATTGGATGAAAACATTTTCCCCATTGTACCATTTTGTTTCCTTGAAAATACGTTCCTTGTTATTTGTTTTTATCAGTGTCATGCTCAAATCTGACATCTGACTTAAAAAAATTCAACTTATTATGCTCGCACAATGGCCAGTCACTGTACAAAGTTCAAGAAAACTTGACAGAATGAGCCCTAGTGGCCATCTTGATCATCTTGAGGCCATACATCTGACATCTCACCCTCTCTACTACATATCACAATCATAAAGGAGATGAACGGAAAGGTTTTATTCACAGCTTTCATTCTGCCAAGTGAGGTTCCTATATAACTGCACTTGCAGTAGTTGAAAAAATGCCACTTGTGGTAAATGAGAAACAACATTGTTACAAATATAATGTTAGACATTACCATGCTTGCACACACACATACACACACACACACACACACACACACACACACACAAACACAACCAAAACAGTATCATGGGTATGATTCCATGTTCACTTTGTTTACACACACAAGTCAAATATAGAACATACTCTTGTGTTTCCTGACAAACTTTATCAGTAACAAGAAAAAACCTAACAATCTGAATAAATGAATGGTATGGATTACATTACATAGGCACATTACATAGCGCCTATCCTCAGTCGGAGACCAAGCTCTAACTTGTCTAAGCGCCTTATAAACTTGGCGTCACTTGCACAACAGGTTGCCTACCTGGGTTAAAGCCTACTGACGGCTGCCATTGGATGCTCATCATTCATTTCCTTTGTCATTCAATCAGGTGTCTGGCACGTACACATATACACTCATACAGACATATAACATTTAATGTGTATGACCATTTTGCTTATTTACCCCACCATGTACGCAGCCATACTAGGTTTTCTGGGGGTGTGCATGCTGGGTATGTTCTTGTTTCCATTACCCACCAAACACTGACATGGATCACAGAATCTATGACGTACGTGTTTTCATCTTCTGTGTATGTATACACATGAAAGGGGTTCAAGCACTAGCAGGTCTGCACATTTGTTGGCCTGGGAGATCAGAAAAATCTCCAACTTTACCCACCAGGCAATGTTACCAAGATTCAAACCCGGGACCCTCAGACTGAAAGTCGAACGCTTTAACCACTCGGCTACTGTGCCCGTTGTGTCTTACTTTTAGAAAATTTACAAATCAGGGTTTATTGTTTACAAATAATATGTTCTTTTTAGCTGTCATTACAATCAAATGTATGGCATCATTCCATCAGAAATATGCAGTAAATGGCTGGTAAATAATATAGCCTTCAAATAATTATAAAAATCAAGAGGACTACAACTCTAGACATACTACAGCTCCAGCACATTCAACGTCTGCGAACATCAGCAACTCCCCAAGCTGTCCAGCTCACCAATCCGCTTAATGGTGGACCCTGATGCTAAACCAGTCGCCCACCACACGCCCACACCGGTCCCAGTTCACTGGCAAGAGAAAGTGAAAGCATGTCTCAACCACGATGTTCGAGTTGTTGAGCCTGTTCCCACTGGTACACCTGTCACCTGGTGACACAGGATGGTGGTATGCCTCAAGAAGTCTGGAAAATCTCGACGGACTGTCGATCTTCAGTCCCTCAAACGAAATGCGGTCCGCGAGACACATCACACCCAATCCCCATTCCACCAAGCCTGTGCCCTATCACTCCACACTCAAAAAACTGTCTTTGATAACTTGGAACGGCTACCACAGCATCGCCCTTGATGAGAGGGACCACCACCTCACCACCTTCATCACACCCTGGGGCCGCTTCCGCTATTGCGTAGCACCACAGGGATACATCACTTCAGGGGACGGCTACAGCCGACAGTTCAACAATATTGTCTCAAGCATCCCCCAGAAAACGAAGTGCATCGATGACACCTTAATGTGGTCGAACAGCATCAAGGAAGCATTCTTTCAGGCCGTCCAATGGCTCAACGTCTGCAGTTCCAACGGCATCATTCTGAATCCCACAAAGTTTGACTTTGCCCAAACTACCGTAAAATTCACTGGGTTTGAGATCAACCCTACCACAGTGCGACCCTGTGCCCGCTATCTTGAGGCAATCCATGACTTTCCCACCCCTAAGAACATCACTGACATCCGCAGCTGGTTCGGTCTGATCAACCAAGTCTCCAATGTCTTCGCTTCTGCCGAACGAATGTTGCCATTCCAGAAACTTCTCAAGCCAGGCACCCAGTTTGTATGGACAGACCAGCTGAACAGACTCTGAGGAATCCAAATCACTCATCATCGACGAGATCCAAAGAGATGTTGAGATCACAACACCAAGCTGACCTGCCTTGCCACTGACGAGCAAAGATGGCATTGGTTTCTGGCTGTTCCAAAAACATTGCACATGCTCCCCGTCCCGCCCCTTTTGCTGCAAGTCTGGCTGGAAAATCACCCTGGTTGGGAGCCGCTTCACTTCAGCGGCAGAATCTCGCTACGCACCAGCGGAGGGCAAAGCACTGGCAGTTGCCAATGGGTTGGACAAAGCACGCCACATCACCCTTGGCTGCATCAATCTCTTTGTCGCAGCTGACCACAAACCTCTCCTGAAAGTATTTGGTGACTGCTGCCTGAACAACATTCCGAACCCTCGATTGTGCAACCTGAAAGAAAAAACCCTACGGTTTAACTTCAGCATTGTTATGTACCAGGCACTTTCCATGAAGCAGCTGACGCCGTCTCATGCCACCCTGTCAGACAACCCACACCACCGGACCTCCCAGACAATGTTGCCGCCACAACCCATCCAACTGAGCCGCTCATGCACCCATCTCTGCCGCATTCTTTCCTAGCAACCATCAGACATCACTGAGATGCGGGAAAGCTGCTCAGCCTGCAACCAAATGGCACCTTCACAGCCAAGCGCAGCCCCCACGCCTCCAATGACTCCTTCCTACCCATTCCAAAGCCTGGTTGCCGATTACTTTCAGTACCACGGCCACCACTACCTCATGGCTGTGGACAGATACAGTAACTGGCCTATTGTGGAGGAAGCATCGAATCGTGCAGCGGGACTTATTGTCGCCCTATGCCGCATCTTTGTGACGTATGGCATCAGCTGACATTGGATGGAGGACCAGAGTTTACCACTTGCCAAACGGTCATCTTCCTCCACAACTGGGAAGTGCACCACAGAATCACTTCAATACTGTCAAGACAGTTAAGCGCCTCATTACAGACAACACTGACGCCAATGGCTCCCTCAACACTGACAGTTTCCAGCGCACAATGCTACAGTACAGAAATATCCCTGACCGGGACACACACTTGTCCCCAGCCATGTGCATCTTTGGCCACCCAACATGAGACTTTATTTCCATCCATCCTGGCAAGTACCAGCCACACTCCACTTGGCATGAGACTCTGACTTCTCATGAAGGAGCCATGCATAACTGCCACATGGGTGCTGCAGAACGGTTATCAGAATACACATGCCCATTTCCACCCCTGACTGTCGGAGAATCCAGAACCAAGCTGGACCTAATCCTACCAAATGGGATAAAACTGATGTCATGGTAGAAGTACGCCAGTTTGATCCGTATGTGGTAAGAGTGGATGGCTCAGGACGAGTCATGCTGCACAACAGAAAATTCCTCCGGAAGTACCTACCGATTGTTCCCCGTGCACCGCTACTCATGGCCCCTGGACCACCTGCGTTTCTGATGCCAATTTCTGATGCCAACACCAACGATGACACAGCCTTCTCAACCCAGTTCAACAGCTCCTCCTGCAGCTACACCACCGTCACCTCCGGCCTACCCAACCTTCACTATCCAAAACCAAGACCACCATGACTGGGAACCTGTGTCCACTGCCTACCCCCAAGACCACCACGACCGGGAACCTGTATCCACCACCTAACCCCAGAGCCATGCCAACTTCCCCCACCTTCACCACGTCACCTACCTCAGGGCATGCCACCAATGGTTGTACCCTGAGAGCCCTTCAAGCCTTAAGACCACACAACGCCCCTGACCTCCAAGAGTGGCCCCTGCCTGATCCAGCTGATCCTCCACCCGGCAATCACCACATCCGTCACCAGACTGGCACAAAAGCCTGACACACAACTGACACATTGCTCCTTGATTGTCACACCATCAATGTTAACTAACTTTCTCATACACTAACTATTCCATTTCATTTAACCATTCCCCTCATTACACTACATATTATCAGTCTTCCTCGCTTCCCTCCAAAGACTTGGGAAGGGCACAGAAGATTACAACTCTATTGACCTACTTATATCACTATCATTTATCACATTACATCCAGACATACTTACATCACTATCATTCATCACATTACATCCAGTTCGCCATGCATCATTTGTTTATTATCCACCATCTTTTTCATTATGTTTCAGACACACGGAAGACCCTTTTTGTCACTGCTTAAATCTTTGCAAATAAAGTGTTAGTGAAAGCAAACAGCTGTCAGACTTATTAAGTAGTTATTTAAAATCAATTTTATCAAAGAGCAATTTTTTACCATGTAGAAAAGTGCATGAGATAAGCTTGTCATTGCAGAACCGTTACTACCCAGGAATTCATTTCAAAACCACACCTTTCAGTTTCATCAACAGCTTACACTCTCTTTCAGTCCTTCTCATTGCTCTGTAGCTTTCAGTTTTAGCTATTTTGTGAATGGGTGGTGGTATTCACCAGTGATACACATACTGAGATGTCAGTGTTTCATGTGCCACACAGGCCTTTTAGATATATCCAGAAAAAGGTAACTTTAAGCAAACCAAGAGAATATCAAGTCCTATATTCACAGAAAAAATACAACCATTTATTAGTTTAAAGGACACACACACCACACATGTGCTTAAACGCACACACACACACACACGCGCGCGCGCGCGCGCACTCTTTATAATCTACATCAC
This sequence comes from Babylonia areolata, assembly GCF_041734735.1. Lineage (NCBI taxonomy): Eukaryota > Metazoa > Mollusca > Gastropoda > Neogastropoda > Buccinidae > Babylonia > Babylonia areolata. Next base: position 2,762,053 of record NC_134896.1, on the reverse strand, counting down.
TCTGTTCCTGTAATATTGACCAGACTCACCTCTTCATTGTAGAGTTTGCAGATTTCTTTTTTGATGGGATCGATGAGCTGCACCTGTCCTGCTGTAAACCCAACAAGCAACAGAACACTGTCTGGGGAGACTGTTGCTGCATTGAAGTCATGACATGTTGGTAATGTCCCCTTGTAGATACGTTTGTCAACAGGTTTGGTTAGGTCAGCAGCCTGCAAATTACAAACATTCAAATTTCAATTGGTTTGGTCTACAGGAAGTTAGATATTCTGCAATAAAAACAGGCCTAGAACAGTTATGTCATGTGCAAGCATCTCAAGAACAACTGGTAACAGCAGAAATAAAGACATGTGCACAGACCGACATATATATGCTACACAATAACTATAATATAGTATACAGCAGAATACATGTGTTAAAGTTTGTTGATGAACTTCACTGCACCAGACTACCTCCTCATTAATACTGCTGCATTTTTACTAATACCCAATTAATATTCACTCTACGACATCCACAAAAGGAAGCCTCTTGAAAAGCACAGTGAAGGCCTACTACTTGACGGCTAGTTCATATTATGCACATTCACCAATTTCATTTTCTGTATAATTTACACTTGCTATGTATCCAAGTGCCTTAATCATACATACTTTAAAGAACCAAAATTGTGTTTGGTAATAAAAGTTACTTCTAAATGGGGTGGAACAAACAACAACATGAAAATATACAAGGACAAATAAACAAACACAACTGTGTGTGTGTGTGTGTAGGCAAACAACAGCCGAACAAGTGGTGTTGAAACACAAACAAAATTTGTTTGTGGCCGTGCTTCAAGTACTAATTACTTATATTCTGTTTTGAGAAATATTAAACCAACATAGCTATAATAAACCACTGCAATTTCTGACATCACCGACTGCATTCCACACCATCAACCATGTTTTTTATGATCACCTCAAGGATTCAATAGGCACAAACCACCCGTAAATACTACTTATATCATGTGCAAGTTATTCTATGATGTCACTCGTATCAGTGTGTTATCATTCACAATATGCACAAAAATGGGATTACCTTCCGAACACCCTTGTAAACATACACGTAGAGTTCCCTGCCAACATTGAAGCATAGTCTGTCTGGAGAGGAGGAACCATCGTCAACATTCACGAAAGAAACCTTGACAGGCGGGTTGGCCTGTCCATTATATGCTACTCTTGTTGGTTTTGAATATTCCGACAGAGGCATTAATTTATACAGTCCTTCGCGGGTGCCAAAGTGAGTTTTTATGTCATCTTTACCCCCACCCTCACTCTGCGCCGCCATCTTGAAATATTGCCGAACTTCTGATATGAAGTGCCCGGATATTTGTCAACGTACGCATGCTCAAACTTGTATTTCCTGTTTGTGTTTCTCACGTGGAGATACACAAACAAAACACGTTCGTGGTGGAGGAAACGATTACAAGTGCAATGTAGTCAAGTCTGTAACTTAAATCTAACGGGTCGTTCCCCACACATGTGAACAATGTAGCAATATCTTCACTGCACGGATGTTTTTGTATTTTGATTCATCTTTGCGCACACACACCACAACCACGACCATGCAGTCTCTTTCTTCCCAACAGCACATTTCGAATACCAGTAAAGTTGAAACTGGAACTGCGTAGAATCAGTTCTTTCTGCCACTTTCACTGAACTGATGCAACCAAAACACTTACATACGCTTTGGTTCTCTCAAGATTGGATTACTGCTATTCTGTTTTGGGCGGCCTTCCCAAATAGTATCTGTTATACACGGCCAGACTTCAACGAATTCAGAATACCAGACTCATTTGCAGAGCTTCAAAATTTGACCATGTTTCTCCTCTCCTTCAGTCTTTCCACTGGTTGCCCGTTTCTGATCGAATAGACTATAAGCTATCCACTCTGACGTTTTTCTGCAGTCAACGGATCTCAGCTGGCCCAAACTCGGAAGCTAGTAATATATTTCTGAACTCTTCCATATCTATTCTCCATCTCGCCAGCTCCGTTCTTCCTCTGACACTCGACTTGATGCCTCAAATCAGAAATAAGACCTACAAACATAGGTTGTTTTCTTTTCAATAGCCAAATACGTGGAACAAGCTCCCGGCTGATAACTGACCCCCGTGAGTCGTAGTAGTCTGACTCCCGCTCGCCTCTTTCCGCAATTCTGGTCTCGCAAAACTCGACTATCAACTCTTCCCTCAGCACTAATTTCGTTTGTGGCAGGTCCACTTCTTTGCGTGTGGTGTGCTTGACTAGGTGTGTATACATATGTATGTGTACACATACACATGCATGTGTATGATTGAACTGATGTACATTTCAGTGTGGCGGCGTTTGTATGTTTCAGAAATCGCGCGCGGACGCGTCAGTGTGTGTATGCATGTGTGTGTGTTATAATACAATACAATATAACTTTATTCATCCATTTGGAAATTGTGCGTGCCTATGTGTGTGTATGTTTGGCCGAGGACAGCTGCTGCCGTACAAATGGATCATCAGTTAAAATGTATGAATACAGTGTGTGTGTGTGTGTGTGTGTGTGTGTGTGTGTGTGTGTGTGTGTGTTTAGATTGTTAGTCACATTTTGGACTGTGTAAGTAACCGCCGGCATTGATAGATGTCAAAATGTTATCGGTAACAAAAGTGTTTCGTAAAGCACCTAGAGCAGATTTCTGGACAGTGTGCAGTATACTGAAGTATATTCATTGTTTTCATTATTATTACCAGCTGCCTGACGTAGGGGTTGTTTGTGTGGTAATGATAAGAACCACAAGGAACACATTTACAAAAGCCATACGTTGTTCTTACCGGCAATGACGTTCTTCATTGAGTGCAGTCAAAGTGCACCAGTGGGCTGAGCCAGAATGACTGACAAGGGGGTCTGTTTAATGAAAGCAGTTTAACAATGGAAGGACGCCCATTTCATTGCCGAGTTAATTGGTTAATCCTTTTGCAAACACATATTAATTTGGTCTCTTTAGATATTCTTTGGTTCTACAACTTTATATCCTCCCAGTGGGTGCAACCTTGCCGTGGTTGGGGGGCTTGCGTGTCTCAATAACCCTGAGAGCTATGCTGGCGGGAGATTCGTCTCCTGGTAGGGCCACCCAAGTCAGACAGGTCAAAGGGTAGAGACCAGACGAATAGTACCCACTGGTCCTCCAGGTTGGGGGTTTGAATTAGGCTAACAACCCGGTTCTGTAAAAAGAAGACTGTTACAGAAACTGCAACAACAAACTCTGAGAACTGCTTGGTCCAGGAGGGGTACTCTCTGGTAGAGCCCATGACGCGAGCTGGTGAAAGCCCTTGGGAAGCCAGTGCGCCGACAACTCTTCTGACGACCAAGGCCAAAACCAGGATAGGGACCTGGAACATCAGAACCCTATACGAGACAGGCAAAACAGCTCAAGTCTGTCGTGAGATGCAAAGGTACAACTTGAAGATTCTAGGCCTATGTGAGACAAGATGGACAGGATCAGGAAGAACGCAACTAGTAAGTGGAGACACCATCATCCACTCTGGACAGGAAGAAGGCCAACCCCACACCCACGGAGTAGCGTTGCTGATGACACCCGAAGCAACACGAGCACTGCTGTCCTGGGAGCCTATGTCACCAAGGATCCTCACGGCACGCTTCAATTCAAAGGGCAGGAAAGTTACCATCATTCAGTGCTACGCCCCTACCAACGTGGCAATCATCAAAGAGAAGGATGATTTTTACCAACAAGTCCAAGCAGTCATAGACAAGACACCCAAAAGAGATATGAAGATCCTCATGGGAGACCTGAATGCCAAGGTAGGCGCCGACAACACAAACAGAGAGCTCATCATGGGCAGACACGGCACTGGAGTACAGAATGAGAATGGAGAACTTTTCATGGAGTTCTGCACCTTCAATGACCTGGTCATTGGAGGCACCTTGTTTCCCCACAAGACCATCCATAAGACCACGTGGGTTTCCCCTGACGGCAAGACCGAGAACCAGATCGACCACATCACCATCGGTCGTAAGTGGAGACGAAGCCTGCACGACGTCAGGGTAAAGCGCGGCGCAGACGCAGCATCGGATCACCACCTGGTTGTGGCAGCACTCAAAACCAAGCTGAAGGCCCACAACGACCAGGCCGCAAGACCATCGCACAAGTACAACGTGCACAGCTTGAAGGAGAAACTCAAAGCAGAAGAGTTCAAGATTGAATTGAGGAACAAGTTCAGTGTGCTTTCCCAACTCCCAGAGGACTCAATAGAAGAACACTGGCACAGCCTTCGAGAGACCTGGACAACAACTTGCAAAACAGTCCTGGGCAAGAAAACGAGGAAGCACAAAGAGTGGCTATCAACAGACACCTGGACACTCATCACTGAGAGGAAGCATTTGAAAGACCAGATCAACTGCACACAAGATCAAGCCGAGAGACATGAGCTACAAGCACAGTACTGGGAGGCGAACCGACAAGTAAAGCGAAGTGCGAGAAAAGATAAAAGAACCTACATCGAGGAACTGACAGCAGAAGCTGAGAGTGCAGCAGGTCAGCGGAACATGAAGCGCCTGTATGAGATCACCAGGACACTCTCCGGGAAAAACAGCAACCCAAGCCGGCCCGTCAAGGACAAAGACGGAAACACCATCCTTGGCGAAGAACAACAGAGAACAAGATGGGCGGAGCATTTCAAAGAAACGCTCAACCGACCAGCACCACCCGCCCCACCAGACATCCCGCCACCTACCAAGCTCCTCGACATCAACACCAACCCTCCCAGCAAGACCGAGATCGTCAAGGCCATCAAGTCCCTCAAGTCAGGAAAGGCAGCCGGCCCAGATGGAATTCCACCTGAAGCTCTGAAGGCCGACATCCAGACTTCAACTGAGATGCTGCACCCTCTCCTTTGCAAGATCTGGGAACAGGAGCGAGTGCCAAAAGACTGGAAAAGAGGACATCTTGTAAAGCTGCCAAAGAAAGGGGACCTTTCATCCTGCAACAGCTGGCGGGGAATCATGCTGTTGTCTATTCCGGGCAAGGTACTGAGCAGAATCATTCTTGAGAGACTGAAGAACGCTTTGGACAAGACACTTCGGGACGAACAAGCAGGCTTCCGACAAGATCGCTCGTGCACGGATCACATCGCAACCATGCGCATCATCATCGAGCAGTCCCTGGAGTGGCAGACCCCCCTGTACACAGTCTTTGTCGACTTTCAAAAAGCTTTTGACAGTGTCGACCGAGATGTCATCTGGAGACTGATGTACCACTATGGATTTCCACCAAAGTTTGTAAGCATCATCCAGCAAATGTACGAAGACGCCACCTGTCAAGTGATCCACGACGGGAAACTGACGGAACCTTTCAGTGTGCAAACCGGCGTCCGTCAGGGTTGTTTGCTCTCACCGACCATTTTCCTGATGGTGGTTGACTGGGTCATGAGGCAGTCTACAGCAGATCGGAGGACAGGCATCCAGTGGACTTTCACTAAACAGCTGGAGGACCTAGACTTCGCAGATGACATAAGTCTTCTCTCCCACAGGCAGCAAGATGCACAGGAGAAACTATGTCGTGTGGCAGAAGAAGCTGAGAAGACTGGACTCCAAATCAACATTGGGAAAACAGAGGTCATGAGGGTCAACAACAAGAAGCAAGATCCAGTGCAACTACACCAAGAGAACATCAAGGAGGTTGACAAGTTTGTCTACTTAGGCAGTGTTGTCAGCAAAGACGGGGGGACGGACGAAGACATCAAGAGCCGTATCAACAAAGCAAGACACGCCTTCAACACCCTTCGACCAATCTGGAGATCGACAGCCCTCTCAATCCGCAACAAGATCCGGATTTTTAACACCAACGTGAAGTCGGTTCTACTCTATGGCTCAGAGACGTGGAGAGTGACAAAGACCAGCACCCACAAGCTTCAGACATTCACCAACAGATGTCTAAGAAACATCCTGAACATCAGATGGCCAGAGGTTGTCTCCAATGAAGAACTTTGGAACATGACAAAACAGGCCCCACTGGAGACGGAAATCAAGAAACGGAAATGGGGATGGATAGGCCATACACTACGCAAGCCTGCAACAAACATCACAAGACAGGCTCTTGATTGGAACCCACAGGGGAAAAGGAAAGTTGGCCGTCCGAAGCAGACCTGGCGGAGAAGCATTGAGGCAGAGACAAGGGCGGCCAGAATGACGTGGGCTGAACTGAAGAAGACCAGCCAGAGCCGGGTGCGTTGGAGGAGTGTTGTTGCGGCCCTATGTTCCCCAAGGAATCAAGAGGAATAAGTCAGTAAGTCAAGTCACAACTTTATATGAAAACAATCACTCAAACTTTAGTCTGCATTCTTTTAACTCGATGACAACCTCACAGATCCCGCACCGGGGATAAACAACACCAACAAACCCAATCCAAACAACATTAAACCACAAAAAAACACTTTCCAGTGTTTCCACACAATCCAAATAAGAGGATACCAGTTTTTTTGGGTCACAGACAGTAACACCTCAAATCAGCAACAGAGGTACTATATGGTATAGAGAAAAATGGACTAGAAAAAACGGGGCGTGAGGGGGGGTGGGGGTGGGGGTGGGGCGGAATCTGTGCCCCTGGTTTAGAAACACAACCCGTTCTTTTCTTTGTCACGCAATGAAATGAGCGCAAACTCTGATCAACTTGCGCTTTTTTTTTTCCCCGCGGGCTCGATACCATGGGTCGGCCGTATCCGGACACGCTGTCAAAAAACTTGACTGTTTTCCAACATCACGGACCCTAAAAAATCCAGTAGCAATAACTCTTTTTTTTCTTTCCTTTTTTCTTTCTCTGTTTATTTATTAAAACTAACTCTACTGCTTTTGGAGGGTGTCACCTCGGCAAATAGTCCTAAATGTCATTCGTTCACTAAAAAACACACAAAAAAATCAAAAACAGAGGCTTTCCTTTTTCTCTAGGGAAGGGAGACGACTCTTGCCTTCCTTGACCCTGTTCCCAAAACGATCGTTTCAGAATGCTGTTCCTCTGAGTAAACTCCCAACCCGAGTTACTGGGTTGGAGGAGGTTACAAAATTAATTTGTGTACTTCACAGGCTCGCATTAAGACGCACTACTCTCAGTGATCAGGCACGCCATTAAAAGGCGATAACACTGTGACTCACATAGAGTTGAATTTTAAAAATCCAAACTGACAACACTCCCCATGCAGTGGATCAGTCATAGACTAAAACAACTTGAGCACACACACACACACACACACACACACACAGGGGTAGGATGGAGGGGAAGGGTAGAGGGCTGAGGGGCAGGGGAGTTGGGGGCACAGCCGGGGCGGAGTGCCGGGAGCAGGACTGAGCAAGGCGATGTGCAAAGGCATGACTCTGTGTGTGTGTGTGTGTGTACATATACCTGGCGTGAATTTATCAGCTTTATGATAGTACTGGCACACCAACTACATGAAGAAATCAATGATTATGTATTTGGCAAAATCAGTGATCACTCTTAGTGCTTTACAAATCACTTCATTTTGTAGAGGCATGGAAAGGAAAGAACTCTTTCTGCATGTAGTGTTCTGTCTGTTAAGGCCTCATCAGCACATTGGGTTTATGTCAAGGTCAGACATTTGCTCCTTTAAAAAAAAAAAAAAAAACTTTTCTTTTAAACAACAGATGTGGTGCAGCATATGTGGATCAGCCAGCATGCTTCACAGCCTCCTTGAAACTGAATCATTTCAAAAAACAATTACTAAATTTTAGTTGGTGTGTAATGTTTTTCAGTATGTTCTTTTTTCTGTGGTAGTTTATACTCGTTTTAAAAATATTTAGATTATAATACTGATCAGGGAATAGATTTATTCACGAAAAGAGTATTACCATTTATTGACAACAGAGACCTGATTCAGGATCTGGATCAGGATCTGCATACGTCGCAGAGGCCAACATGGCCATCGTCGCAACGGAACTTGAGAGAGCGCATGCAAAAACAAAAAAAGACAAAACAACAACAACAAAAAACAAAACAAAAAAAAAACAAAAACAAAAACAAACAAACTACTATTGCTACCGTTATTGATGGGAAACAGTAGCTGGCAGGTGTCTTTTGATGGCCGCCTTGAATGCTGTGGTCGTCCCTGCACTCCGTGACAACTCCTTCCTCCAGCTGATTCCATTCTGCTATTGTTTTTCACAAAGAATGAGTTCTTTAGCTGGTCTGTCCTGCAGAACTGAATGGAATGACATAGCCCTTGCTGTTGTTGAAAGTTCTTTCTACTATATTGTCTATATCATAGTCTTTATAAGATGTAGGCTTGGATCTTCTACTGGTCTTGCTTGCAGGTGTCAAGACTTTGTAGCATTTGCATCATGCAGCCTGGATCCCTTGATCTGTAGTCCCTCGTAATGAATCTGGCGGCCTGATGTTGGACTCTCTCAAGCCATTTAATGCCCTTTTTGAGGTGGGGGTCCCAGACTGTTGCTCCAGCGTTGAACGGACAAGTGAAATATATGCCATTCGACGGCTTCCTGGGCCTGGGGGGCAATTCCTCAGGTTACGTCTGAGAAAGCTGAGTGAGCAGCTGGCTCTTTTGCAGATGTCTGTAATGTGGCCAGTCCATTTCAGGTCGTTTGAGCTCTGTACTCCCAGATACTGGGTTTTGTTGAACTTGTAGTATGACCCCATTTAGTCTGTAGAAGTATGGAGATTTTCCTTTGCTGGATAGAATGTAGCATTTCTGCATTGAATCACATCCCCCTGTCTTTTGCCCATACTTCCAGACTATCAAGGTCTTTCTGTAGAGTGATATGGTCTTGGAAGGAGTGGATTTCTCGGTACAGGAGGCAGTCAACCGCGAAAAGGCGTACTGTTGATTTTGTGGATTGTAGCAGGTTGTTTATGTAGCACAGGAAGAGTAAAGGACCCAGTACTGTACCTTGGGGAACACCTGATATCACCTCTGTTTACTCAGATTGCTCTCCCTCCAGGATCACTCTCATTTTGCGCTAGGTCAGGAAGTTTTTGATCCATGTATGGATGGGGTTCATAAAAGTTATTTAAATAAGTTGCACTCTGGTGTGTTTATAATCTAGCTGAATTGTTTATTTTTTATGCCAGAATTATTGACTGTGTTGCTTTCAACACGTTAAGTCCATTTAATAATGGGGCAAAAGAATCAAAATAATGGTGTGATTTTTTTCCAATATTTTTCTTTTTGGCACCTGCAGCAATACTTCAGACAATTAACAATGTTGTACACATGTGCATAAGTAACAATCAGAATTATTGATGCTGATTCTGATAAGGACGTATACATGTACGTTTCATTATTGATATTGAAGGCACACACTTTCCCCGCATAAAGTCACAAATATTGATTTTTTTTATGTTGATTCACAGGTAAATGTTTGACCTTGACCTGCCACGTAACCGGAAAACACGTGATATAGAGTAAATGAAAATGGCGACAGCTGCTGGTGCCGTCTGCTAATCAACAGGCATTCTTTTTCTGCGAACGCGTTCTGCTTAGTTGCTGTGTTGGGAACGAATTCTGTGGGGTGTTCTTGGATCCAAGTGTTGATCTGAATATAACATGTCAAGTCTGGTAGACACAAGGCCAGTGATTAGCCCTTGGAAGACATGTGTTGTTTGTCGAAGTGGTGCTGGCTTCAAGACGCCGCGCGAGTTCGCTCAGCATCTGCGTGACTTTCACTGTTCTAAAGAGGGAGGATCATTCGTTTGTCGATACGGAATGAACGGCGTGTGTCCATCTCTGCCGCTTGAAGGTGTTAGCGACAGAGATTATGACGATCACGTCTCCAAAGACCATATTTATTGTGACACAGGTACTGAATCTTCAACCTTTACAATAAACAATAGATCGAGTGCCGTTTGGTAATGTGCCGGTACATTGTATCTTTTTATTATATTTTAAAAGCTGTATCAGGACATTGGTGTGCAATACAGTTTTCGTTGTATGTGTTCAGCAGCCAGTCCTGTATCAGGGGTGACCTTTACTTGGTGATCAGAAAGCATTCATGTTTTATCAATGTTGAACTTGATCAGGAACAAACATACCAGAGGTGACAGTTCCAAAGTTCACACAGATCACCCAAATAAGTTAACAAAAAGACATGTATCACATATTTCATATATGTCTTTAAACATTGAGACTAACAGAAGATTCCCAAGAGTTACATGCCTTAATATTAAGTAGTAGTAGGAGTAGGGACTGGCATTTTTACGTTAGGACTTGTGGCCAATAAACGTCCCCTCTTTGTATTTGTATCATTTTGGTTTGCATTGCATGCTTCATCTTAGATATATTGAAGCAATCATTTGTCAAATTCGTAAAACATATTACCAAATTTTGGATCGCAGTCCAGAAAGTTCTTAAAACTGTTAGTATCTTTTTAGTTCCACATGTTAACAACATGAATAGAAAAGTTATATTTTCTTTTGTCAGTAAAAAATGGTTGAACAAATATTTTTCCTTCAGATTTTCTTGTTATGCTTGATTGGCGAAGAGTGAAAAATTTGTTAGTATCAATGTCCTCAATGTTGTTAATAATTTTGTAAGTCTTTATCAAATCTCTCCTAATCCTCCATCTCTTCAGAGAGTGCAAATTTAGATACTTTAGTCTTTCTCCATATGTCATATTCTGGCATTCCTTCAAGTTCAACATTTGGTCTGAAGTTCACTGACATCAGACAAGGTCACTAAGCGTTAACAAAAGAAAAGTATAACATACGTATATATTTTACATGCCAAACACTTGTATCAACAAAAGAAAAGTATAACATACGTATGTATTTTACATGCCAAACACTTGTATCCTGGTACTGCAACTAGTAGTAGGATGGGGGGGGACAAGGCAAGCTTTAAACCTTTGAAACAGTCCTTCATTGTTTCATAACATATACTGGTAGAAATTTTGGTCAAGTTTGATGCTTCATTTTCAAGCTGACTTATTCATCAAACTTTCTAAAGATAGTTGATAATTTTATGGATGAATTATTGTCTAAAAGTGGTGACTGGCAGTTGCATACATACAGCACTCAAGGCAAGAATGGAAAACGATAGCAGGCAAGAAATTCATAGAGGCCTGTATATATAACCATATCAATCATGCAATCTTTTGCAAATTACGCATGTATACATATATACGTACATATTTATTTTGTGTATGTATACATATACTTTAGGTATACATATACTGTATGTATGTATTTATGTATGTTTGCATGTGTCACTTGTTTTTCTTCTGTGTTGCAATCATTTTTGAATCAGGAGGAGCCAGGAAGAAGACGAGGGTGTGTGAGTTGAGTCAGGATGGGAGGTCGCTGGACAAGGCTGGTGGGGTGTCGGCCAACACGGACCCCAACATTGTGCAGGACCAGTACAAGTGGACCATTCACAACGCCTCTGTTAACCTCCCAGCCCTGCTGAACGACCCACGCCTGGTTCGCCGCGAGACCGACTTCTTCACCAAGACGTGGGGCCAGAACTTTGAGAAGGGAGAGGTGCTGCCTTCCCCTTTCATTCCCGATGTCGAGCCAGAGCACTTTGAAAAATACATGCGGAGGGTGGCGCTGGTACGTCAGTACTTATAGAATCAAGAAAAGATAAAGTTATAGAAAGGTGTGCCCACAGGCATTTGTGTGTATGTTTGTTTTGTGTCCGTTCTGTTATCTTTGATCAGCAGTTTCATTACTAAAACGTCATAAATGAACAAACTGATGCAATTGTTCACTGGTTGATTTTTTTATGGCCTTTTATGAAACAGCCGGTAGACCCCCAGTTTTAATTGTATCATCTGTGGGAATTCCCTCCAGCGACAGGACAAAAAACATTAGAAATGGCAAAGGATTTTTTCTAATGTACATCTATCTATCTATCTGTGTATTGGCTAATTTGCCTCACAGCATGTACGTCATGGTGTGCTTGCATCATAATAGCTGCGTAAGAGTGACCCTGGTAACATGTAAACAACTTATTGCTTGAGGAAGGAACGTGATCGTTCCTTTCTTTTGCGTTAGACAGCTACGCAGTCAGGGTCGAAGTCCGAGGGATGCCACAAACTGGACGTCCGGCGAAGATCAGCTACCGTCCCCCAGAGCGTGATTGTTCCAAAAAATTTGGAATATGTGATGTGTTGTTGTTTTTTTCCTTTTTGTGTATATATATATATATATATATAATATATATGATATTAATAACTAATGTTTGTTTTTTGTTTGTTTTTCTCCAGCGTTACAGAAAGCATGTTCGTCAGAAGGAGAGAATAAACCAGCAGAAAAATGCTGCAGTGGACGCCACTGCCTCTGCCAGTCAGCATCTGAAACAGATTGGTCAGCAGTTTGTAGATCTCTTGTCCTCTCTTGGGCTCTCTCTTTCTCTTTGTCTCTGTCTGTCTGTCTGTCTCTCTTTCACACACACACACACACACACACACACGCACGTTTATTATGGTAGTGACTTTTCTTCTGACATTGCAGTTTGTATTGTTGATGGAGGATGCAGTCTCTTGTATGTGCATTTGTGCTTGTTCACATTAATGCATACATATTGATCATTCAAATTAATGCATACACATATATCAATATTGTTCATTCAAATTAATGTATACACATAGTGTTCATTCAGATTAAGGCATTCACATATGGACACATGTGAGAACATAGCCCCTATAGTATAATGATATAGTTGCACACAGAATACATAGTGTCTGCATGTGTGTGTGTGTGTGTGTGTGATGTGGTGTGCTTTGTGGAGCTGGGGGTTGTGCATGTGTGTGTCTATGTGTGTGTATGTGTGTATGCATGTGTTTGTGTGACTTTGTGTGTGTTGTGTTGGGGTGGGGGTTATGTGTGTATGTTTGTGTGTGCATGTGTGTGAGTATGTGCATGTGTTTGCTTGTGTGTGTGTGTGTGTGTGAGCTGGGCATGAAGGTGGTGGGGAGGTCACAGTGGACCACAGCATCAGCATGTTCCCCTGAACCTGCAAGATGAAATTTTAGAATGAAAGTCACACACAGGATGAACAAAAAGGGATTCTTATGCATCTGATGCACTTTTGTGTTTTTTATTGGGAGCTCTGTGAGTGTATTTGTATTTGTGTGTCTGTGTGAGTGTGTGTACACAAGTGTGTATATGCAGGAACCTTCTCAGAACACAGACTTATTTCCACGAAAAAGATTTCCACAATATGACCATTTAGTCACTATCCACAAGAGAAAACCTGTAGCTGTGTGATGTATCATTATGGGTGTGGTGAAGGTAGTGGGGGTGGGTGGTGTCAGCTGCAGCTGTGCACACACACACACACACACACACACACACACACACACATACACACACACACACACACACACACACACGCACACACACACACACACCTCTGCTCTCATTTGGATGTATGATTGATTGTTGAGCACAATGTGTGTGCATCACATTACAGACCTAAATGGCTTTGTTGGAAAGCTTGTATGTATGCACTTTGTTTTTCTCTGTGTGTGTGTGTGTGTGTGTGTGTGTGAGATAATTATTATCATTATTGTTATCAGTAGTAGTGGTAGTAGTAGTAGTAGTGTGTTTGTGTGTGTGTGTGTGTGTGTGTGTGTGTGTGTGTGTGTGATTATTATTTCTTATGATTATTGTCATTATTGTTATTGTCAGTAGAAGTAATAGTCTTAGTATCAATAAAGTATTTAATGTAACATTCACAGTATCTGAGTATGTTCAAGTATTTTCAATCTGCTGTTGCCACATTAAACATGTGCCTGGTTATTCTGACTGTAACCTTTGGAAAATCAGCTTGTCCATTATATTATAAAAGTATATGATCTTTTGTTAAAAAAATGTACTCTCCTTATCATTGATTTCAGAGCAACACAGAGCAGAACTGGATCAGATAAAGGTAAAACTTAATGTGTGTGTGTGTGTGTGTGTGTGTGCGTGCGTGTGTCGTGTGTGTGTGTGTGTGGCGTGTGTGTGTCCACCCTTAGCCCTTTACATGTAAGTCAGTTTGCCCCGAGCATCATCTAAAATGACATTTTCACTTCTCTGTGAATATTTACAGATCAACATTGTGTTCATGATCAGTTGGTTTGCACTGTCTTTGCACAGTACTTCTACCTCACTGTCTTTCCTTCACTTTTCTTTATATATACACACACAAGAAGTTCACACTCTCTTGGTGTCTTGGGCTCCGGTCCTTGTAGAAAGAACCAAGGTAAATACCGTTGTTGTTGTGGACAGCTGTTCATGTCGACCCACTTCAGCCTGGAGAACCCAGACATCTTCAACACGGTGTTCCCCTGGACACAGATCGAGAGCGGCAAGACTCAGCCCTCCTCCTCCACCCAGCCCCCCTCCAGACAGTCCTCCAAGCTGCTGCAGGAGAAGGTGAGGGCACACCATGTTGTGCTGTGCTGTGTTGTGCTGCGTTGCATTGTGTTGGTTGTTTTGTGTTGTGCTGTGCTGCGTTGCATTGCGTTGGTTGTATTGTGTTGTGCTGTGCTGTGTTGCATTGCGTTGGTTGTATTGTGTTGTGCTGTGCTGTGTTGCATTGCGTTGGTTGTATTGTGTTGCGCTGTGCTGTGTTGTGTTGCATTCCGTTGCGCTGTGCTGTGCTGTGCTGTGTTGTGCTGCGTCGCGTTGGTTTGTATTGCATTGTGTTGTGCTGTGCTGCTTTGTGTTGCGTTGTGCTGTGCTGTGATGTGTTATGTTGTGTTGCATTGCATTGCATTGCATGGCATTGTGTTGTTTTGTGATGCATTGTGTGGTGTTTTGTTGTGAAAGGACGGAGGTGAAGTATTGTATGTAAGGAATGAGGAGGGAGGGAGGTGAAGTAAGGAAGGAGGGAGGTGAAGTATTGTATGTAAGGAAGGAGGGAGGTGAAGTATTGTATGTAAGGAAGGGGGAAGGAGGGAGGTGAAGTATTGTATGTAAGGAAGGATGGAGGTGAAGTATTGTATGTAAGGAAGGAGGGAGGTGAAGTATTGTATGTAAGGAAGGAGGGAGGTGAAGTATTGTATGTAAGGAAGGAGGGAGGTGAAGTATTGTATGTAAGGAAGGAGGGAGGTGAAGTATTGTATGTAAGGAAGGAGGGAGGTGAAGTATTGTATGTAAGGAAGGAGGGAGGTGAAGTAAGGAAGGAGGGAGGTGAAGTATTGTATGTAAGGAAGGATGGAGGTGAAGTATTATATGTAAGGAAGGGGGAAGGAGGGAGGTGAAGTATTGTATGTAAGGAAGGAGGGAGGTGAAGTATTGTATGTAAGGAAGGAGGGAGGTGAAGTATTGTATGTAAGGAAGGAGGAAGGAGGGAGGTGAAGTATTGTAAGGAAGGAGGGAGGTGAAGTATTGTATGTAAGGAAGGAGGAAGGAGGGGGGTGAAGTATTGCATGTAAGAAAGGAGGGAGGTGAAGTATTATATGAAAGGAAGGGGGAAGGAGGGAGGTGAAGTATTGTATGTAAGAAAGGAGGGAGGTGAAGTATTGTATGAAAGGAAGGGGGAAGGAGGGAGGTGAAGTATTGTATGTAAGAAAGGAGGGAGGGAGGTGAAGTATTGTATGTAAGGAAGGAGGGAGGGAGGTGAAGTATTGTATGTAAGGAAGGAGGAAGGAGGGAGGTGAAGTATTGTATGTAAGGAAGGAGGGAGGAAGGTGAAGTACTGTATGTAAGGAAGGAGGGAGGTGAAGTATTGTATGTAAGGAAGGAGGAAGGTGAAGTATTGTATGTAAGGAAGGAGGGAGGAGGGAGGTAAAGTACTGTATGTAAGGAAGGAGGAAGGTGAAGTATTGTATGTAAGGAAGGAGGGAGGAAGGTGAAGTACTGTATGTAAGGAAGGAGGGAGGAAGGTGAAGTATTGTATGTAAGGAAGGAGGGAGGGAGGTGAAGTATTGTATGTAAGGAAGGAGGGAGGGAGGTGAAGTACTGTATGTAAGGAAGGAGGGAGGGAGGTGAAGTACTGTATGTAAGGAAGGAGGGAGGTGAAGTATTGTATGTAAGGAAGGAGGGAGGGAGGTGAAGTACTGTATGTAAGGAAGGAGGGAGGGAGGTGAAGTACTGTATGTAAGGAAGGAGGGAGGTGAAGTATTGTATGTAAGGAAGGAGGGAGGTGAAGTATTATATTTAAGGAAGGACGCAGGTGACTGATGTGATGGACACTGTTACAGCTGAGCCACTACCTGGACACGGTGGAGGTGCAGATTGCCCGTCAGATCTCCACTAAATCTGAGGCCTTCTTCCACGCCATGACCTCCCATGATGAGCTGCAGGACCAGCTGTCACACACCCTCCACACCATCAAACACCTCAGGTACTGTCATCACAGGTACTGTCATCACACACCCTCCACGCCATCATACACCACAGGTATTGTCATCACAGGTACTGTCATGACAGGTACTGTCATCACAAACCCTCCACACCATCAAACACCACAGGTATTGTCATCACAGGTACTGTCATCACAGGTACTGTCATCACACACCCTCCACACCATCAAACACCACAGGTACTGTCATCACAGGTACTGTCATCACACACCCTCCACACCATCAAACACCACAGGTACTGTCATCACAGGTACTGTCATCACAGGTACTGTCATCACACACCCTCCACACCATCAAACACCACAGGTATTGTCATCACAGGTACTGTCATCACACACCCTCCACACCATCATACACCACAGGTATTGTCATCACAGGTACTGTCATCACACACCCTCCACACCATCAAACACCTCAGGTACTGTCATCACAGGTACTGTCATCACACACCATCATACACCACAGGTATTGTCATCACAGGTACTGTCATCACACACCCTCCACGCCATCATACACCACAGGTACTGTCATCACAGGTACTGTCATCACACACCCTCCACACCATCATACACCACAGGTACTGTCATCACAGGTACTGTCATCACACACCCTCCACACCATCAAACACCTCAGGTACTGTCATCACACACCCTCCACACCATCAAACACCTCAGGTACTGTCATCACACACCCTCCACACCATCAAACACCTCAGGTACTGTCATCACACACCTCAGGTATTGTCATCACACCTCAGGTATTGTCATCACACACCTCAGGTATTGTCATCACACACATCAGGTATTGTCATCACACCTCAGGTATTGTCATCACACCTCAGGTATTGTCATCACACACCTCAGGTATTGTCGTCACAGCAATATAATGACATGGTAATTAATGTGTTCTAGGAAACTATTCACCGATATAATGACATGATGATTGATGTGTTTTAGGAAACCAATCACTGATACAATAACATTATACTTAATGTGTTCTAGGAAACCATTCAGCAATATGACACGATAATTGATGTGTTCTAGGAAACCATTCACCGATATAATGACATGATAACATGTGTTCTAGGAAACCATTCACCGATATAATGACATGATGATTGATGTGTTGTAGGAAACCATTCACTGATACAATAACTTGATGATTGATGTTTTCAGGGATACCATTGACCGATACAATAACTTGATGATTGATGTTTTCAGGGATACCATTGACCGATACAATAACTTGATGATTGATGTTTTCAGGGATACCATTGACCGATACAATAACTTGATGATTGATGTTTTCAGGGATAGCATTCACCGATACAATAACTTGATGATTGATGTTTTCAGGGATAGCATTCACCAATACACTAACATGATTGATGTTTTCAGGGATACCATTCACCGATACACTAACTTGATGATTGATGTTTTCAGGGATACCATTCACTGATACAATAAGATAATGATTGATGTTTTCAGGGATAACATTCACTGATACAATAACTTGATGATTGATGTTTTCAGGGATACCATTCACTGATACAATAACTTGATGATTGATGTTTTCAGGGATAACATTCACTGATACAATAACTTGATGATTGATGTTTTCAGGGATACCATTCACTGATACAATAACTTGATGATTGATGTTTTCAGGGATAACATTCACTGATACAATAACTTGATGATTGATGTTTTCAGGGATACCATTCACCGATACACTAACTTGATGATTGATGTTTTGAGGGATACCATTCACAGATATAATAACATGATGATTGATGTTTTCAGGGATACCATTCACCGATACAATAACATGATGATTGATGTTTTCAGGGATACCATTCACCGATTAGACGAGCGGATGGCAAAAGAGTCTTTGAAGATCATGAGACTGACACAGACCAGAGCCAACTACGTGCAGCTTTTCAACAAGGTGGTACTATGTTGTGCTGTCTTCAAAGATAGGGATTTTGGGGGTACTTTCTGACTGATACACTCTCCTTTAACTCTGTCCAGACGATGGAAGGTTATAGCGTTCCTGACGAAAGGTAGCGTTCCGGATGACGGAATGCTATAGCGGTTTTGACAATTAAAAATTTGTCCATGTTTTCCTCATGGGGTAGCATAACAATTGGAGCTACACCGGGCATTGCGGATGTGTCAAGGGTCGAATGGAAAGTTTCTTCCTGAGATTCCATAACAACACACTCCACAGCGAGTTCAGGACCCTACACGACAAGCTAATCTGCATACGTATCGAAAATGGCATTGCTAGCGATACAAGTGGAAATTTTTGGAGCAAACTTGATCACGACAACGGCTTTTACTGATGCTGAAGTGATTGAAATGCTTCAAACTGAAGGTTTCGATAGTGACTCAGCTTTTGAGAGCAGTGAAGAGGGAGGGGGCTGGGTGTTCACACGATGTGATGAGAGGGGTCAGTGGGTCAAGCAGAGTGAGTTTCATTCAGTTAGCTTATGTTTTGTATTTTTTGTGATTTTTTTTCCTTACCCTAACAAATGGGTCGTCTGGCGGGAAAAGCAAGGGAGAAAACTATTCGTCCGGAGTGAGTTAATGCAGGGTTGTGTGACAGTGTTGTGCTGTCTTGACAGACAGGAATTAGGAAAGACACACCCTTCATTGCTGAATTGTGACATTGTTTAGGATAGGCACACTCCTTTAATGCAGGGTTGTGACAGTGTTGTACTGTCTTGACAGATAGGAATTAAGATACTGTCCAATAGGCACACTCCTTTAATGCAGGGTTGTGACAGTGTTGTACTGTCTTGACAGATAGGAATTAGGATACTGTCGAATAGGCACACTCCTTTAGATTGTTTATTGCAGGGTTGTGACACATTGTGCTGTCTTGACAGATAGGAATTAGGATACTGTCCAATTGGCACACTCCTTTACATTGTTTATTGTAGGGTTGTGACAGTGTTGTGCTGTCTTGACAGATAGGAATTAGGATACTGTCCAATAGGCACACTCCTTTACATTGTTTATTGCAGGGTTGTGACATGTTGTGCTGTCTTGACAGATAGGAATTAGGATAGTGTCAGGAATTAGGATACTGTCCAATAGGCACACTCCTTTACATTGTTTATTGCAGGGTTGTGACAGTGTTGTGCTGTCTTGACAGATAGGAATTAGGATACTGTCCAATAGGCACACTCCTTTACATTGTTTATTGCAGGGTTGTGACATGTTGTGCTGTCTTGACAGATAGGAATTAGGATAGTGTCAGGAATTAGGATACTGTCCAATAGGCACTCTCCTTTAGATTGTTTACTGCAGGGTTGTGTGACAATGTTGTACTGCCTTGACAGATAGGAATTAGGATAGTGTCAGGAATTAGGATACTGCCCAATAGGCACTCTCCTTTAGATTGTTTACTGCAGGGTTGTGTGACAATGTTGTGTTGTCTTGACAGATAGGAATTAAGATAGACACACACATCAATATAGGATTGTGTGACAATGTTAATCATTAATGCAGGGTTGTGTGACAATGTTTAGGATAGACACGCTTCATTGATGCATGGTTGTCTGACAATGTTTAGGATAGACCCACTCCATTAATGCAGGGTTGTGTGACAGTGTTTAGGATAGACACACTTCATTAATGCAGGGTTGTGTGACAATGTTTAGGATAGACACACTTCATTAATGCAGGGTTGTGTGACAATGTTTAGGATAGACACACTTCATTAATGCAGGGTTGTGTGACAATGTTTAGGATAGACACACTTCATTAATGCAGGGTTGTGTGACAGTGTTTAGGATAGACACACTCCATTAATGCAGGGTTGTGTGACAATGTTTAGGATAGACACACTCCATTAATGCAGGGTTGTGTGACAGTGTTTAGGATAGACACACTCCATTAATGCAGGGTTGTCTGACAATGTTTAGGATAGACACACTTCATTAATGCAGGGTTGTGTGACAGTGTTTAGGATAGACACACTCCATTAATGCAGGGTTGTGTGACAATGTTTAGGATAGACACACTCCATTAATGCAGGGTTGTGTGACAATGTTTAGGATAGACACACTCCATTAATGCAGGGTTGTGTGACAGTGTTTAGGATAGACACACTCCATTAATGCAGGGTTGTGTGACAATGTTTAGGATAGACACACTCCATTAACTCACTCGCTGCCATTGTCCGCATATGCGGACATCGTCGGAGAAAGCGTTGGATGCCAATGTCCGCATATGCGGACTTGGATTTTAAAAAGTCGTGCTGTCGGAGTGACGCGTCGGATGCGAAAATCAAAAGCAGATGTGATATCTTACGTCACCTCTGGTCAGCTTTTCATTCACACACGCTGCGTGTGTGTCGCGATAAGCTCAACCGCACTTGATAACAAAGCGTGCCCCCTGTCAGCTTTGTAAGTTGTTTGACAAGATGGCGTCACGGCGAAGTGTTCGACACGGTCGGAGAGGTGAAATGTTACTCAGCGTTGAAGATGCTTTGGAAATGATCCAAACTGAAGGCTCTGATGTCGAAGGAGATAATGTTGATTCTTCGGACAGTTAATTTGAACCAGATCCCGATGAACTAGAAACAGATTCGGCCACTGAAGAGAGTGTTTACAATGGAGAGGAAAGTGAGGAACATGTGCCAGCAGATGAGACAGACAAAGACGACGAAACCACTGAGGAAACGGACGATTTTGCAAGTGTTTTCACCAGTGATTGGACTGACAATTTTTCCTTTTTCCCTCTTGCACGTCCCTTCACTGGCATACCAGGTTTGTCAGCTGACTGGCCAGTCAACACCCAGCCGGTTGAGTTTTTTTCTTTGTTCTTTGATTTTCATTATGTAGAGACAATATTTTTTCTTGTATGAGTGAATTTCAACTTTCTTCACCACCTGTTCATACTTCATTGCATGCACTAGGTCTTCAGTTCCTCAAATAGTGTTAGAATGTGATGTGGAACATGTTGGTGTACCTTTCTGATGGGTGCAAAAATGCTAAAAAAAATACACTAAATATGGATACCGCGATCAACATCAAGACGGTGAGTAAATACTTTGATTTTTTGCACACATATGGAACAACATTCCTTGCATACATATACTAAATATCAATTGTCTGGGTGTTTATTTGGTTTTTTTACAATTTTTTCCCCATCCTATACAAACCCTGGGTTTTCAGGGATTGGCAAGGGCAAAAACTCTTGGCATGGAGTGAGTTAATGCAGGGTTGTGTGACAATGTTTAGGATAGACACACTTCATTAATGCAGGGTTGTGTGACAATGTTAATCATTAATGCAGGGTTGTGTGACAATGTTAAGGATAGACACGCTTCATTAATGCAGGGTTGTGTGACAATGTTAATCATTAATGCAGGGTTGTGTGACAATGTTAATCATTAATGCAGGGTTGTGTGACAATGTTTAGGATAGACACACTCCATTGATGCAGGGTTGTGTGACAATGTTTAGGATAGACACACTCCATTAATGCAGGGTTGTGTGACAATGTTTAGGATAGACACACTCCATTAATGCAGGGTTGTGTGACAATGTTTAGGATAGACACACTCCATTGATGCAGGGTTGTGTGACAATGTTTAGGATAGACACACTCCATTGATGCAGGGTTGTGTGACAATGTTTAGGATAGACACACTCCATTGATGCAGGGTTGTGTGACAATGTTTAGGATAGACACACTCCATTAATGCAGGGTTGTGTGACAATGTTTAGGATAGACACGCTTCATTGATGCAGGGTTGTGTGACAATGTTTAGGATAGACACGCTTCATTAATGCAGGGTTGTGTGACAATGTTTAGGATAGACACGCTTCATTAATGCAGGGTTGTGTGACAATGTTTAGGATAGACACGCTTCATTAATGCAGAGTTGTGTGGCAAATGTTGGTGTGTCTTGACAGATAGGAATTAGGACAGACACTACCATCAGTGCAGAATTGTTGACAATGTTTCAGATACTAAGCCCACAAATGCAGAAGACGGGTACCTTTGTCACTGTTCCTGATTTATAGTCATGACCATTATTATATTATATTATGACCATAATTTTTGGCAGAAAGGTGCTGCTTTTGTGACCCCTGCATCTTACTGGCTGTATATTCCCAGTCAGTGTCTGAAAACTAAATTCTGACCACCACTAAATTCTGACACAACAAACTCAGTGATGACAACATCTTGGATCATAATAATAAATGTTCATGATCACGCTAAACAGCAACACTTCAGTCTTACCACTGTTTGATTCCAAATGGTTCATGTTCACCATGGAATCAGATTGAAACCAAATCACATACTACATAAGATCTCAGCTGATTGTGATCACAGTTTGCCCTTTGACCATGAAAAAAGATCACTGTCTGATTGGGAGATAAATTCATGGTGCGAAAGTAGAGGAATCGGAGGTGAACTGATTGTTTTTTGAAAGCAGAACGCAAAGCTTATGGGCAGACGGGACTGAAAAGCAGGGCTGGCAAACTGGATTGTGACTGAACAAGTTAATGAACTGGGGTTTTACAACAGTATAAATTCGACTGAAGGCTGTAAAATTGTATAAAAACAAAAAAAAGTGTGGAAAAAAAAACCAAGGAAAAAGAAAGCAGCAGATAAGAGAGCAGATAAATGGAGTGTGAATGACTGGTGCGAAAGCGGTTTGATTTGTCTCTGCACAAGATTCAGCGCTATATAAATACCAATATTATTATTACTAATGGAGTAACAGAGCCCAGTCCAATAGCAGACGAAAACAAGGTGGATTCTGATCCAATTTTCCAAAGATGAAGGTCTCTACTCAGAAAACAACATCCGCTGTTAGCAGACAAAGTGGAGCACTTTCACTTTATGGCAGATGTGGCTCATCAGATGTGTGCTTCTTATATCAATTTAAATAACTTTTATAGCTAAATTCAAGGGGTGCGCCTAATGTGCTGTGACACCTTGTAGGCCGAAAATTATGGTATATATTATATATTTGTATACCTTGTGTTACAGTTGAAGGTCATGAGTTCTATAAGTTGTTATACCTGTGTGTTACAGCTGAAGATCATGAGCTGTATAAAATAAGTTGTTATACCTGTGTGTTACAGCTGAAGATCATGAGCTGTATAAAATAAGTTGTTATACATGTGTGTTACAGCTGAAGATCATGAGCTCTATCCATGAAACGCAGCCAACCATCCAGCGTCTGTTGTCAGACAGCGAGTTTATCGGTGCTCTGGATCTCATCTCCACATCTCAGGATGTTCTGGCCAAGGACCTGGGGGGTATCCACAGCTTCAGGTGATGATTTATTAACATTTTTGTACTGCCAGAGCCTAAAATCAAAGCTATTTAGGCAGTAAAATGCTTCAGGTCAGTGACAGGACGTCAGTTAAACAGTTTGTGACACATCTACACGTCTGTTGAACACTTTGTGACACATCTACATGTCTGTTGAACACTAAGTGACACATCTACACATCTGTTGAACAGTTTGTGACACATCTTCACATCTGTTGAACAGTTTGTGACACATCTACATGTCTTTTGAACACTAAGTGACACATCCACACGTTGGTTAAACACTAAGTGACACATCTACACCTGTTGAACACTTTGTGACACGTCTGCACATCTGTTGAACACTTTGTGACACGTCTACACATCTTTTGAACACTAAGTGACACATCTACACGTCTGTTGGATACTTTGTGACACATCTACACGTCTGTTAACACTTAGTAACATATCCTCATGCCTGTCAAACAGTTAGTGACACATCTACATGTCTGTTAAACACTTTGTGACACATCTATACGTCTGTTAAACGCTTAGTAACATATCTTCATGTCTGTTAAACAGTTAGTGACACATCTATAATAATAATAATAATAATAATAATAACGGTATTTATATAGCGCTGAATCTTGTGCATAGACAAATCAAAGCGCTTTCGCACCAGTCATTCACACGCATGCATAACTCTAAAACTGGAGAAACTGAAGACAAGGAAGAGGCAGGGAAGGGAGGCTGTTTTGGGAAGAGATGGGTTTTAAGGCCAGACTTGAAAGAGGTGAGTGTGTAGACTTGACGAAGCGAAAGAGGAAGTTCATTCCAATTGCAAGGTCCAGAGACAGAGAAAGAATGGCGGCCAACAGTTGAGAGTTTGAATCTGGGTATGCGTAAACAGAGTGGATCGGAAGCTGATCGTAGTGAGCGAGATGGAGTGTAGAGGTGAAGGCAACCACAGAGATAGAAAGGGGCTGATTTGTGAATACATTTATAGCATAGAGTGCTGAAAAGTGAAGAAGCCAATCATCAAGTAAAGCAGTTTGTGGGTGTGGCAGACGCTTGGGTAAAGCAGTTTGTGGTGTGTGGCAGACACTTGGGTAAAGCAGTGTGTGGTGTGAGGCAGACACTTGGGTAAAGCAGTGTGTGGTGTGTGGCAGACACTTGGGTAAAGCAGTGTGTGGTGTGTGGCAGACACTTGGGTAAAGCAGTGTCTGGTGTGTGGCAGACACTTGGGGTCCCTGTAAAGCAGTGTGTGGTGTGTGGCAGACACTTGGGTAAAGCAGTGTGTGGTGTGTGGCAGACACCTGGGTAAAGCAGTGTGTGGTGTGTGGCAGACACTTGGGTAAAGCAGTGTGTGGTGTGTGGCAGACACTTGGGGTCGCAGCTGGCCGAGATGGAACGCCTCATCGACAAGATGCTGCAGGCTGACTTCAGTAAATATACCTCTCTGGAGCTGCACCGCCCTGTCTCTGATACTGTGCTCCTCACTGATGAGGTGGGTATCCTCACTGAT
Organism: Babylonia areolata; assembly: GCF_041734735.1. NCBI lineage: Eukaryota > Metazoa > Mollusca > Gastropoda > Neogastropoda > Buccinidae > Babylonia > Babylonia areolata. The sequence goes on along the minus strand of NC_134896.1, from coordinate 2,736,910 downwards.
GAGGTGGGTTCACTGTGCTCCTCACTGATGAGGTGGGTACACTGTGATCCTCACTGATGAGCTGGGTTCACTGTGCCCCTCACTGATGAGGTGAGTACACTGTCCTCACTGATGAGGTGGGTACACTGTGCTCCTCACTGATGAGGTGGGTTCACTGTGCCCCTCACTGATGAGGTGGGTACACTGTGCTCCTCACTGATGAGGTGGGTACACTGTCTTGACTGATGAGGTGGGTACACTGTCCTCATTGATGAGGTGGGATCACTGTGCTCCTCATTGATGAGGTGGGTACAGTGTGCTCCTCACTGATGAGGTGGGTTCACTATGCCCCTCACTGCTGAAGTGGGTTCACTGTGCTCCTCACTGCTGAGGTGGGTTCACTGTGCTCCTCACTGCTGAGGTGGGTTCACTGTGCTCCTCACTGCTGAGGTGGGTTCACTGTGCTCCTCACTGCTGAGGTGGGTACACTGTGCTCCTCACTGCTGAGGTGGGTACACTGTGCTCCTCACTGCTGAGGTGGGTTCACTGTGCCCCTCACTGCTGAAGTGGGTACACTGTCCTCATTGATGAGGTGGGTACACTGTCCTCATTGATGAGGTGGGTACGCTGTGCTCTTCACTGCTGAGGTGGGTACACTGTCCTCATTGATGAGGTGGGATCACTGTACTCCTCATTGATGAGATGGGTACAGTGTGCTCCTCACTGATGAGGTGGGTTCACTGTGCCCCTCACTGCTGAGGTGGGTTCACTGTGCTCCTCACTGATGAGGTGGGTACAGTGTGCTCCTCACTGCTGAGGTGGGTTCACTGTGCTCCTCACTGCTGAGGTGGGTACACTGTCCTCCTCACTGATGAGGTGGGTTCACTGTGCTCCTCACTGCTGAGGTGGGTACACTGTGCTCCTCACTGATGAGGTGGGTTCACTGTGCTCCTCACTGCTGAGGTGGGTTCACTGTGCCCCTCACTGCTGAGGTGGGTTCACTGTCCTCACTGATGAGGTGGGTTCACTGTCCTCACTGATGAGGTGGGTTCACTGTCCTCACTGCTGAGGTGGGTACACTGTCCTCCTCACTGCTGTGGTGGGTACACTGTCCTCACTGCTGTGGTGGGTACACTGTCCTCACTGCTGAGGTGGGTTCACTGTCCTCACTGCTGAGGTGGGTACACTGTCCTCCTCACTGCTGTGGTGGGTACACTGTCCTCACTGCTGTGGTGGGTACACTGTCCTCACTGCTGTGGTGGGTACACTGTCCTCACTGCTGTGGTGGGTTCACTGTCCTCACTGATGAGGTGGGTACAGTGTGCTCCTCACTGCTGAGGTGGGTTCACTGTCCTCCTCACTGCTGTGGTGGGTTCACTGTCCTCACTGATGAGGTGGGTTCACTGTTCTCACTGATGAGGTGGGTACACTGTCCTCACTGCTGAGGTGGGTTCACTGTCCTCACTGCTGAGGTGGGTACAGTGTGCTCCTCACTGCTGAGGTGGGTTCACTGTGCCCCTCACTGATGAGGTGGGTACACTGTCCTCACTGATGAGGTGGGTTCACTGTGTTCCTCACTGATGAGGTGGGTACACTGTGCACCTCACTGATGAGGTGGGTACACTGTGCTCACTGATGAGGTGGGATCACCCACAGTGCTTCACCCTGACAAGAGTTGCCTCATCCTGGCTTTTAAACACACAGTTGTCAGCATGAGATTTGTAAGTAACAGGGGAGGTAACTTGATTAGCTTTGCTCACTGAGGAAACCGGAAATGTTTGCAGACGATAAGAATCCCACCCAAGTAACAGCAGCCGTTTTCAGATACATAAATCTTGCGTATGAAAGGATTTTGAAGGGATAATGTTTATATGTACAATTAGAATGTTTGTTTGTGTCTGAAATATTTGTCTGCATGTGGTGACAGGAGCGGCTGGTGTCAATTCTGTTTGGCATGCTTCGACAACACAAGTTTAACTTTGTCGACGTCTACCGCGAGGAGGCCTTCACTGCACTCAAGGCAACAGTTAAGCAGGTGAGAGTCTTGTGCTGCATGTCAGTTTTTGTCTGTTGTTTTGTTTCCTTTTGGTGGGGGAGGACGTGGGGTGGCTTGTTTTTCTCTCTGTCTGCATGCTTGTCCTTTTCCCAACCAGTGCAGTCGTGTCAGTCAGGAGATAGGAGGCAGCACGTAGAGACATGTGTGTGGTGTGTGGACAAGGTTCATAGTGGGCATGTCATGTCAGTCAGGAGATAGGAGGCAGCACGTAGAGATGTGTGTGGTGTGTGGAGAAGGTTCATAGTGGGCACGTCGTGTCTGTCAGGAGATAGGAGGCAGCACGTAGAGATGTGTGTGGTGTGTGGAGAAGGTTCATAGTGGGCACGTCGTGTCAGTCAGGAGATAGCAGGCAGCACATAATAGAGATGTGTGTGGTGTGTGGAGAAGGTTCATAGTGGGCATGTCATGTCAGTCAGGAGATAGCAGGCAGCACATAGAGATGTGTGTGGTGTGTGGAGAAGGTTTATAGTGGGCATGGGCAGCACATAGAGATGTGTGTGGTGTGTGGACAAGGTTCATAGTGGGCACGTCATGTCAGTCAGGAGATAGGAGGCAGCACATAGAGATGTGCGTGGTGTGTGGAGAAGGTTCATAGTGGGCACGTCGTGTCAGTCAGGAGATAGGAGGCAGCACGTAGAGATGTGTGTGGTGTGTGGAGAAGGTTCATAGTGGGCACGTCATGTCTGTCAGGAGATAGGAGGCAGCACATAGAGATGTGTGTGGTGTGTGGAGAAGGTTCATTGTGGGCACATCATGCACAGGGGCAGTCCCACACTCTGGGGTAAGGAAGTCAGGTTTCAGCGCTGTGAAAGTGATGTGCTGTCTGTGCTGTTTTTCTCTGGCGATTGGGTCGTGAGATTGTAAACACTGGGATGGGCACTAGTGTCTTCTTCTTCTTCTTCTTCGTTCGTGGGCTGCAACCCCCACGTTCACTCGTATGCACACGAGTTGGCTTTTACGTGTATGACCGTTTTTACCCCGCCATGTAGGCAGCCATACTCCGCTTTCGGGGGTGTGCATGCTGGGTATGTTGTTGTTTCCATAACCCACCGAACGCTGACATGGATTACAGGATCTTTAACGTGCGCATTTGATCTTCTGCTTGCATATACACACGAAGGGGGTTCAGGCACTAGCAGGTCTGCACATGTGTTGACCTGGGAGATCGTAAAAATCTCCACCCTTTACCCACCAGGTGCCGTCACCGTGATTCGAACCCGGGACCCTCAGATTGAAAGTCCAACGCTTTAACCACTCGGCTGTTGCGCCCGTCAGCACTAGTGTTATTTGCCTGAAAGGCCTTTTTAAAAAATTATTATTATTTTGTTTGGCTTTGCAGTATTGTTTTTTTTCCCTTCTTACAATTGTTTGTAATATGGGGATGATAAATTAAGTGGAATGGCTAGCATCCTCGGCACAGCCTAATCTTATTTGCCTAAAGAAGCTAAATGATTAAGATAATGTGTCATGAACTTTATTTTGTAGGTTTATCTTAATGGGTTTGTGTGTGTGTGTGTGTGTGTGTGTGTGTGTGTGTGTGTGTGTGTGTGTGTGACAGTGTTGTGTTAAATGTGGTTGGACATTTGTGTAGCATGGCAGTCCTGATATGGCCCTGTACAGTTGGCTAGTCTATAAGCAATGTTTAATGATGATGTTATTATTGTTATCATTATCAAATGGTTTTTAGATTGCCATACAAAAGTTATGCATTATTATCAACACAATGTTGATGGTCCACTGGTGTGCAGACAATTATGCACTATTATCATAATAACTTTGATGCTCCACTGGTGTGCAGACAATTATGCACTGTCATCATAATAACTGTGATGCTGTGTGCAGACAATTATGCACTGTCATCATAATAACTGTGATGCTGCACTGGTGTGCAGACAATTATGCACTGTCATCATAATAACTGTGATGCTGTGTGCAGACAATTATGCACTGTCATCATAATAACTGTGATGCTGTGTGCAGACAATTATGCACTGTCATCATAATAACTGTGATGCTGTGTGCAGACAATTATGCACTGTCATCATAATAACTGTGATGCTCCACTGGTGTGCAGACAATTATGCACTATCATCATAATAACTGTGATGCTCCACTGGTGTGCAGACAATTATGCACTATCATCATAATAACTGTGATGCTCCACTGGTGTGCAGACAATTATGCACTGTCATCATAATAACTGTGATGCTGTGTGCAGACAATTATGCACTGTCATCATAATAACTGTGATGCTGCACTGGTGTGCAGACAGTTATGCACTATCATCATAATAACTTTGATGCTTCACTGGTGTGCAGACAATTATGCACTATCATCATAATAACTTTGATGCTCCACTGGTGTGCAGACGATTGTGGAAGCCGTGTCAGCAGCAGAAGATGTGATGGACATGGAAGGCAGGTCAGGACTTTCACTGTTTTCTCTTCTTGTGTTGTTGGCTTTTCACTGGATCATGTCAACCACTCTGGCACTTTGTGGAGCTTTGAAGGCCTGACAAAGCGCGTTGGGTTACGCTGCTGATCAGGCATCTGCTTAGCAGTGTATGTATGGATTTGTCCGAACGTAGTGACGCCTCCTTGAGGAACTGAATTGAACTGTGTTGTTTGGTTTCACATCACTCTCGGTTTCTGTTCCATGGTGCTTCATTCTGTTGTTGTTTTTCTACTACAGTTTATTCTGTTTATATCTGTGTCTGTTTGCTGTATTTTTCTTTAATCCATTAGAAAATTTTAAAATATATTTTATTCTTATTTCTGTTTTTGACTCACTTGTGTAAACAAAGTGAGTCTGTTTTAACCTGGTGCTTGGTTGTCTGTGCATGTGTGTGTGTGTGTGTGTGTGTGTGTGTCCATGGTAAACTTTAACATTGCCATTTTCTCTGGAAATACTTTGTCTGCCGATACCAAAATTGGCTGAAATATAGTATGAAAAAAAATCTTCACAGTCATACCAATAACAGGTTGTAAGTCTCCTGAATTAAGCCATAGTTTCAAATCATTAATGGTTTATTTCGTTGAGATGTGTTCCAAAATCTGAAAATTCTAAAAACCGCTTTCCACTGAGTTTGGCCAACTAGAAGGTAGGTTGTTTTAGAAGACGACATGACCTCTTGTTTCTTGTTCACAATTAAAAGGAAAGAAACACAAATTCTGGACAGAACACTTACAGTGATGCCAGCTACACCATCAGTGTGTTTACTGCTTATAAATATTCTAGAATGGACACTGAATTAACTGGAATGAACATAAAAGAAAAATTGAATGAATCGTTTCATTCAGTCCTTTGTAGACTGGTTTGTGCAGATCTAGAGATCTACTATGTGTTATGGTGTGCTTGAAGGAGATGGCAAAGTCTCCTTTACCGCCGAAATAAAAGAATAATCGATATATAGTAAAACACACAAAAAACGTGATTTAAATGGCGTTATCATGACAGACAGCAGGATCCCAAAGATGCTTTTGTATGGTCAGCTGAAGGAAGGCCACCGTGAACTTGGAAGACCCTGCAAGCACTTCAAGGACACCTTGAAGACAAACCTCAAAGCCTGTGACATAGACATCGCTTCCTGGGAAACTGATGCCCTTGACCGCTGTCGCTGGAGGATGCTGTGCTCCAGTGGCATAAAGACATTTGAAAACAAGAGAACGCTGGCCATTAAGGAGAAGCGTGAGCGAAGGAAGCAGGGCTCAACTTCTGGAGACGTTTTCCCTTGCAACACCTGTGGGAAGTGCTGTGCATCCAGAATCGGCCTCTTCTCCCATACGAGGACACACACCGACAGATAAGCCTGCCTGCCTACTCATCCATCGGACCAACGGGAGACTCCATCATCATTATGTCCACTTCAGTCACATCTATTTATCACAGGAAGAAGAAAATGTCAACATTGCTTTAAGTTTTTAATTTAGTCATTTGACGTCAGATGTGCCGCAAGCCTTGGGGATTAGTCTGCTTGCATCAGAACTGAATGTGTGGTTCGATCCCGTGCTTGCATACCTTTCTCTTTTTTATAATTTTTTTCTCTCAAGATTATCTATCATATTTGATACAGAACACTTTTCAATGATTTTTTAAATGTCTTTTTTTTTTCTTTCTTTTTTTTTTTTTTGCTCCTCATGATTCCATTACTGGGTAAAGCATGAAGCACAAGTGAGTCTTGAAGGTTTTGCCTCTTGTTATTTATTATTTTGATTTATTTATTCATTAATTTGATTACATCCATTTATTTTTTTATGTATCCTACTTTACTTCATTTCATTTTTTCCCCCTCCAGACCTGAATAAGTGCATTGGGTTATGCTACTGGCCTGGCATTTGCCTAGCAGATATGATGTAGCCTATATGGATTTGTCCGAACGCAGTGACGCCTCCTTGAGAAACTGAACTGAACTGAACATTACTGCGTCTTCATGTTTGTCCTCTTTCCGTACCTACTTATTGATGAGTACTTTATAAATGTACCCCATGAATATCATACATATATTTTTTGCATACTATCATCATTATTACTACTACTACTACTATTTCCTCTTATTTTCTTTTTTTCACACAGCACAACACCCTCACATACATGCATGCAAACACACACACACACAGGCACAGAAAGAACAAAGGTGTGTGACTGCCTGTTTCCAGCCTTGCCGATCAGATGCGATTGCTGGACTACCCACGGTGGATGACACTGCTGAAAGACATCTTCACAAACCTTCTGTTGATTCTGCACCGCTCTAAGGTGTGTGTGAGTGTGTGTGTGTGTGTCCTCTGTGTGTGTGTGCATCTGGTGTGTGTGTGTGTATGTGTGTGTGTGTCAGTGTATGTGTGGTGTGTGTGTGTGTGTGTGTGGTGTGTGTGTTTGTGTGTGCGTGTGTGTGGTGTGTGCTTGTGTGTGTGTGTGTGTGCGTGTATGGTGAGTGTGTGTGTCTATG